>NW_004524690.1:7478160-7480118 GCF_000260255.1 Octodon degus
AGTTTTATAATTATAGGGATCAAGAATCATTGATGAAATAGTCACTCTGCTATATTTGAGGTGCTGTGTACACAGAGAAAAGGTATAGTTTCTGCCCACCTAAGAAACTACATAAACACACACACACACACACACACACTCACACACACACAACACAGTATTTCATTATGCTGTCTAGCTTTTGCTGTGTAAACTTCATTTTCCCAATTGCCTCCTTGTTGTTTTTCATTATTGATGGATATATATATATATAAGACATAGTTAAAGCATTTCATCAGAACTAAAAGATCCACTTAGTAAATAATCAATATGAACAGTAATTAATACTAAGCATACATACTTACATGTGTATGCATGATATCCATTTAAGCCCAACATGCAATTATAAAAATGTCAAAACATGCTATCAAATAGTCAGTACAAACGACAGTATGTTTCATCCCAATTTACAGTAATTATTCAGTGACAGTATATGCACACCAATCTAGTAGGCGCCATGGAACAGTTCCATAATCCTAGTGGGTCAAGAAGCTGAGTGAAGGAGATCACAAGTTCAAGCCCATACTGAACAACTTAATAAGATCCTGTCTCAAAAATTAAAAATAGAATTTAAAAAAGCTGGGGAGGTAGCTCAGTGTGGAGGCTCTCTGTTCAATGTCTGATGCCACAAAATGTAAAATTTTCTCATATCATCTCTGTCAAATTTTACATAGCCAAATGTCAGGTTGGTAGAGCAGTACTTTCCTGAAAGCATGAAAGTATAAATAACAATGAGTAGCACAATCTGTGGTCCTCAAAGTATGGTTCAATAACTGTTTGTATAAGATGGAAGCACTTTCTAAAAACTCATATTCCTGAACCCTGTGCACTACTGAATTCATATCTTGAAGACAGCACATGGCACCTGCATTTTACATGCTCCCTGGATAATTTATACACATATAAAACTTTGAGAACCACTGGCTTGTATCACTGTGAAAAAGATAAAATTGGATAAGATCATTTAAGTACCATGCCCCTTTCTTCTCCTTTTCTAAATTTCAGAGAAAGGGTCATATTTTACTTCTTAATTTTCCTCTCCCAAAAAACTCAGACAGCCTGTTAGAGTTCTCTGCTTCAATTCCATTGTCTTCTCTTCTATCTGTGCCAAGTCTGCCTTTATCCCTCTTTAATAAGGCAATTTCATAGATGAAAATGGCTTTGAATATAATAGAATGATTGTTACATAATTTTCTCTGATTATTTTCTTATGTGTTGTCTAATCCAATTACATTTGGTTACTCTACAGCTATTATAATAAAACACAGGAGATTCTCTGTCCTGCTGTGAACTCCTTAAATTCATATTCTGGATAGTTATGTGAGTAGTACAACTAATCCAATAACTTTCATGCAACACTAAAACAATTAGGTTAATAAGAAAAGTGAAAAGTTGATAAAAAAGAAAATCAAAGTCTCATGACAGTTTCAGATAAAAACCAGAAAGGAAATTAAGAGACTTCTTAATATATTTCAGACAGAAATTAAAATTGATTCTAATGTATGAGTTTTATTCAAACCACCAAGATGCCATTTACTATCTGAGAATTTTAATATCATTGTTTTGTAATTAATGGTCATTTATATTTAAGAAAAAGGTTGAATAGCACTTAAATCTTTTGATGGAAAAAAAGGTGCCAAATAGATTGATGGTCAAACTAGAAAGCACAGAGACTTGGCAGGAGGACCAGTTTTTAAGCACATTCTAGCATCTATACACTTACATGGAAACAAGTGACAACAAATGCCTTTGGCAGATGAACCAAATGGAACCCATCAGACTGGGGACAGCTGGTCCAGGATGCTTGGAGTGATCAGTGACACCAGCAATCTGGAAGCATCTGAAGCAGCAGTGAGAAGCCACCAGTTGGGCTCTGGAGAGCTCCACCAACAGAAGGCCAGTCCAGCTCTCACATCCAT
>NW_004524690.1:7481423-7482934 GCF_000260255.1 Octodon degus
GGAATATTAAAGGGTGTACAACAAAATAAACGATCATCTATAAAGGAAAGCTCATTAGAATCATGGCAGACTTCTCAACACAAATGCTCAAGTCAAGAAGAGCTTGGAGTAAAGTCTATCAAGTACTGAAATAAAATAACTTCTAACCCAGATTGGTATACTCTGCAAAACTATCTTTCAAAACTAATGGAGAAATTAAATACTTCCAGAAATTAAAGTGCCTGCTTAGGGAGATCACAGCAACTGGATTTCAATTCCTGTCAGCCCCACACCCAGAGTGTGCTTAGACAGAATTTGAGACTGGGCATGGTAGCAGACCTGTAATCCCAGTGCATGGGAGGCTGAAAACAGGAGAATCACTATAAGTCCTATCTGTGCAGTGAGACCCTGTAGACCTTGTACTAAATACAAAAAAGAAAGAAAGAAAGAAAGAAATTCATGACCAGCAAACCAACTCTACAAAGATTATGAAAGATATTTTTAGTGCAATAATCTTCTATGCAACAGGAACCCAGAAAAAAGCATGAGTAGCTATTCTGGTTGTAGACAATGTGACCTACAAACTAAGAACAATTGAAAGAGATAAAGAAGATCACTCACTACATAGTTGTTAGAGGAAGAGATAACAATCATAAATATGCATGCACCAAATATGGGAGTACCAAATGATATAAGAAAATTATTAACAGACATGTGAAATCAAATAAGTAATAACACAATTGTGATGGGAGAATTTAAGATCCCCATTGTTACAAAGAGATAGATCAACTAAACAAAAAATAAGCAAAGAATCTTCAGAATTGGATCAAATCTATGAATAAATGGACTTAATGTTTTCAGAGTGTTCTATGCAAATTCATCAGAACACATTTTTCTCAGCCACACATGGGACATTCTCTAAAACAGGCCATACATCAGCCCACAGAACATGTTTACATAAATACAAGAAAACTGAAATCACCCCATGCATATTATCTAACCATAGTGCAATGAAATTGGAAATTACTAATGAAAGAAACTGCCAAAACTCCATAAATACATGGAAATTAAATAACACCCTCTAAACAATCAAAGGGTCATAGATCAAATCCAGTATACTAGGATTCAAGAGAACTAATGAAAGCAATCCTGAGAGGGAATTTATGGCAGTGAATGCTCACATCAGGAAAACAGAAAAAGCACAAGTAAATGACCTAATGTTGTACCTCAAGATTCTAGAAAAAAAAAGATCAAAAAAATTCCAAAGCCCACAAGAGAAGCAATTATAGAGATCAGATCAAAAATTCACACAATGCAAATTAAGAAAACAATACATAGAATTAATGAATCTGACTGGGTTCTTTGCATGAATAAATAAAAATTGATAAACCCTTATTTAACCTTATCACATAAAGACTCAAATTCATGCATTGAGGAATGAAAAGGTGAAATCATTACAGATCCTGTGGAAATTCAGAAGATCATCAATACTACTTTAAAAACCTCTACTCTCCTAGGATGAAAACCACAGA
>NW_004524690.1:7484733-7485593 GCF_000260255.1 Octodon degus
GCATCAATGAGAAAGATGGACTCAATACAAATGATATAAAAAGAACATAGGCAGAAGTAATAGCAGAAAACTTCCCAAATACGACAAAACAATCAGACATTCAGGTAAATGAAGCATACACAATGCCAAATAAGTTCAACCCAATTAAAAACACACTGAGACATATAATGGCCAAGATCCCAAAAATCCAGCACAAGAATAATATAATGAAAGCCTCTAGAGAAAAGAAGCAGATCACATTCAAAGGAAAACTTCTCTTCACAAACCATGAAGGCATGAAGAGCATGCAGCAGGTACTTCAAGTCCTCTATGAAAACAAATTCCTGCCCAGACTAATATATCCTGCAAAACTCTCTTTCAAGATTGTTGGAGAAGTGAAATACTTCCATGACAAAGAACAAGTAAAGAATTTCATGATGACAAATCCAACCCTACACAGACTACTGAAAGATGTTCTGGAGAGGCACCAAAATGATCAGAACTCCATGAATGAGAACAGAAGGAACCCACTAAATAGGCAAACATTTAAACACAGGACAAAAAAGAGTAAACAAAAGCAGATAAAAAACATGTAAATCATAAGTCAACACATCTCAATTTCAACCATCAATGTAAATGGACTCAATTCACCAATTAAGAGAAATAGACTGGCACAGTGGATTAGGAAACAAAATCCAACAATATGCTGTATAGAAGAAACACACTTAACTCATAAAGAAATTCATATGCTTAAAGTCAAAGGATGAAAAACAATACTACATGCCCATGCACATAAGAAAAAAGCAGGGATAGCAATCCTGTTTTCAGACAGTCTCAACTTCAAACCAAAAATAATCAAACGAAATACAGAAGGCCACTAT
>NW_004524690.1:7489863-7491033 GCF_000260255.1 Octodon degus
TATAGTCTGTCTAATATAAGAACTCAAAAGAAGAAATACAAGCAGAAAGGTATAACAATTAAAAGGAAAGCAAGAACTTGAGGATTGCACAGTGAGGAGAGAGCAAGGAGAAAAGCTGGGAAACAGGAAAGGGACAAAGTCATACATTTATATGCACAAGATGGGAAAGGCAATGATCCTGAGAAACACCAGCAGGTTTGTGAATCTAGCAGTTGATTGGTAGGATTCTCACCCTGGTTAACTATATATGCTGCTACCTGCGAACCAAGCAACTGCGCTAAGATAGCAATATGTAATAAAAGTGTCGTGCTTGGGATGCCTGTCATTCTGGTCTTCCAAATATGTGCTTCTTATCATGACATATCAATTATTACCATACTGTCTCTCAAGTAAAAGTTATTTTAAAATGGGTAATAAATGAAAAAAAAAGAAACAAGAAAAAGAAAAAAATATGTCACAAGACCGTCCTGCTACAATGCTGTATATGATTAGTATTTCTGTGAAAAAATACATAATGGTTTATTCATATTCTTTAAATATTTTTCATTTTTAAATTTTTTTCTCCATATTCTGTAGGGACTTAATATTTAACATATCAATACTTGATGGGAAATACCTGTTCCATGTGATGCCTAAGATGTTTGTTATTCAGATAGAAAGTGAAGTTAAACCCAACTTCGTATGTTGTAGGATAATAATAAGCTTTTCTTCTGGAGGATTAACAACCTAAGTTTGCAGACCAAAAATTAGAGAAATAGATGCGCTGCAAGGACAGCCAACATTTTGGCCCTAGCCTTTCAAAGTCAGTGAAGACTCAGAACATAGGATAACCTATACTGTAACATCACGTAACTCAGTTATGTGCCAAATTTTCTGATCAAGAAGATTATGGGGCCACAAAGCAATGTCATAAATGATGCAGAGTGTGCCTAAGGAGAGTCCTCTGGAGAGAAACATTCTCTCAGGCTTTCACAGAGAGCAAACTGGTCAAGCGATGGCTGTGACTCATCCACATGGCTGACACTGACAAAGGATCTGCAAACTGCAGTACAGGGTTTCAGGCTAAATCCTGAGGGTACTTGACTGACCTTATCAGATACAAAAGTTACATTTCTTGTTATATAGGTCTTGCTTTATCTTTTTCTTAACCATCCAGCAGAAAATATAAAA
>NW_004524690.1:7492723-7493726 GCF_000260255.1 Octodon degus
TGAATTCTCCAGAAAAATCTTACCATCACCAAGCCCTTAAATTAACCACATCCTTTTATGGCCACATAAAGCAGCCTCCACAAGTATTAGGGAGAAGGATTGGATTCATGGGGGAGTGAGCATTATTCATCTTACTTTCTGGAAACAAAAGGGACTATACTGGTACCTTGGCCAACAAGTCATGTTATGATGGCCAGTTCCTACCTTGCTCTCTTCCTCGCTCATGTTTTACATAGCTAAAATGAAGACATCATCCGAGTATGATTTTGCACATGACATGGCTTCCTACCATGTAAAGGTTTGAGTTCATGATATTTAAGAGAAGAGAACAAATCTGAGGGATATACTCACTAAATGAGCTACCGTAATCACAGAATGAGTGCATTCTATTTTAGAGTCCAGTGGCATGAAGTAGGCCTCTATGGAAAGTAAGGTCTAATTAAATTTGGAGGAGTACTCCTGTGAGTGGCTCTCAGAAGACACTGGTCTGACAAACACTGCAGGAACCCCTGGGAATAGATAGGTTCCTCAGGGCATTTGGCAGTGAGGCTTTGAAGTTCAGCTCAAAGACTAACAGAGTGTAGTACTGTCACAGCCCAAGGTCTCTGCCTTTGAGAAAGCAGTTGAATTAGGCACCCAGGCTGCAGCCTAAACTCAAGATCTATCATACTCGCAGGTTCGTTTGTATCATGAATCCAGTAGTTGTGATCAATAGATCACATGGGAGGTGAGGGGGGTGTCGAGAAGATGTCACCTTGTACTTGTGAAAAGAGCAAGTACATGCTCTGAATTACTAAGGGAAAAACTATTATCATACCAGGCAAATGTTTGGAATAATTTCCAAGCAGCACTGCACCTTGTATCTAGGGAGACGTGGTGAGGGGAGCACTGAGCAGGAGAGGAGACAGAGACATTGTGTCCACCTCTGTGTTTTAGTTTCCCCAACTTCCAGATAAAGATAGAGCACTAGGAAACTGGAAGAGGTGGAAGAGGGGCCATAAAC
>NW_004524690.1:7501210-7506451 GCF_000260255.1 Octodon degus
TTTCACCTGTTTCAGTGAATGATGACATTCCTAATTAGTTCATGGAAACATTAACATGTTTCTTTCCCATTATGGCATCTCTTTTCTGCAGAAACAAACAGCCTGTTAGGAAAATCGCAATATCAAATTGGGCTGTGAACCAACGTTGCTGAATAGTTTCACCAGTCACCAAGGTCAGTATCCGTGGAATTTTGCCCACTTATGTTGACATCTGAGATGCACTCACTTATTTGTAGCACTGAGCGAATGAATCTACACAGCTTAGAGATTCATTCGCTCAGTGCTACAAATAAGTGAGTGATCAAATTTAAACCCAGATTTCAGAGCCCACGACACAGTGTACAGTGGTGTCATGTGGACTCTACATGAAGTTGATCACATGCTTTAAGGATAGGAGGACAAAAGCAGAAGACTAGGGTTTGTCTCCTTCTTCCCTACTAGGCTGAGCTACACAAGGTTGGGATGGAGATTCTGATTTGGTCTCTGCTCCTGAGCAGTGTGTATTTCTTAATGATTTAGAAATCCCCAAAGGAAATTGAAGACACACACGACTTCTCTCCACACCTTGAAGCTGCAATTGGTTCCTTACCTAAAGGTAATTACCCTTCCTGTTCTTTCTCACCTGTATAGTTTCTGCTATAAAAGGAACAGAAACAGATTTAATCTTAGTAAATTTTGTTTCTGCTGATAAGATAGACCCATGGAAAATAACCTCCCATCATTAGCATTTTTACATTTTTTAAAGATTTCAGGCCCAAGTCAGGTTGTAGGAGAAAAAATCATAATCAGGTCAGCTTTTTACTGTTTGTGTACCTGATAATCTTGCAGAGATTATGGCAGCTCCAGCCAGGGGTTCCAAAGAACTACTTCCCCTCATATGTACTAAACTTAGCCTTGTTTGAAATTCTGGCCCAAGCTAAAAAGCATTATCTTGTTTTTATCCTTATTAAAATCTTAGTGTTTGTTTTATAAATTTCATCCTTGAGCTCTGAAACTCCAAAGGATTGTTGAATAATCCCCAGTAGTCCTGCTGTTTAGAAAAACTGTCTTCAAATTAATATGCTTCTTTAGTTTCAGCCTTGCCATCTTGCCTGGAGGAAAAAAATCAAATCTAAAAAGTTTGCCACTGATAAAAAAGATAAAGATGAATTCAATATGTTATTTTGAGTTCAGCAGCTCACACAGCTCTATTGTGACTCTTCTAAAGCACTGTTACCTAATGCTCGTCTAGAAAAGTTTTAATGGTTAGAAAAAAAAAAAAAGGTGAAGAGGAACTTTCAGTATGTTTTTGCAGCAGTGATGAATGAACAAAAAGGTAAAAGAATTTGATATGAAAAAATATAAATTATGGGCCAGGGAGATAACTCAGTAGAATAAGCGCTTGCCTGGCAAGCACACGGGCCTACGTTCAATCCCTTATTCCACAAAAAATGTGTGTGTGTGTGTGTGTGTGTGTGTGTGTGTGTGTTAGATCAACATTAGTCACACCAGCAAGGATTTTCCAGAGTATCTCCGGTTATTCAGAGCTGGGTCTCTCTCCTGCTGCTCATGCTGAGCCAGTCTGAGTCCAGGGGCTAAGGCTGGAGCAGGAGCAGCCAGCTACCTAACTGCTCTTTCTGCAGCTTGCTAAGGATAACAAGAAGTGAGTGTCCTCTTTCTGGCAACAAGATTTCCTGATTCTGCGGCATCTTTTCAAGTAGCAAGATGGGTGGACAGATATGACAAAATGAATGTGGAACCGCCCAATTCATCATTTAGCCCTGATTCCTGTAGCAGGGAACACATGCAGTACCTTTAGAGGGCAGGCGTAAAGTACTCTTTTATACCTGGCTGTTCTTTCCTTTTATGGCATGATTCTTTGTTTGTAGTAAACTCCTGAAATGGTATCATCAAGGGTCCATAAGCTTCACATAGTCAGATCAAAAACATTCAAAGAAAAAAATACACCTGTGCTGAATATGTTCAGACTTGTCACTATCTCCTGTACTTACAGTATAACTATTAGTACAGCAATTATATTGTATTCTGAATTATAAGTGTCTCAGTTACTCTTCTTTCATTGCTGAAACAAATACCCAACACTCAAAATGAAGGAAGGAAATTTAGCTCACAGTTACTGGAGGTTTCAGTCCATATTCACCTGGCTCCAAGGCAGAGTGGCACAGGGCAGAGAGCAATTTTTCACGGTGGTGGCAAAGAGCAAGAGAACAAAATGGAGGAGTAGCAGCAGCAATGGGAACAGAGAGGAAGTCGGTCTCTCTTAAATTGTGTTCAGGCTATCCTCCCCAGGCTGGGGATGTACTCACACCCACAATCCCAGCCTTAATCATGAATTAATCTCAAGCTCTAGGAGTCCCTGCCCTATGACAGCATGGGGCTTTTGGGAGGACAACTAGACACAAACCATAACAATAAGCAATCCAGAAATGATATAAAGTATACAGGAGGATTTATATAGGTTAAAGACAAATACTGTTATATTGTATAATGCACTTGAACGTCCACAAACTTGGGCACCTCCAGAGGTGCTGGAACGAATCCTCTATGAATAGCAAAGTGCTATTTTATTTAAGAATTTATTAAGGGATGTAGGTGGGACAGTGAGGAGACAATACAGGTCTAGACTATTAAAGGAAGATTAAGCTAATATTTTCCCAAACCAATATCAACTGTCACTCTTCCTGTCATGTCCTCCTCTGATTTTTTCTTTCTCAGTACTTTTCCTCATTTGTGTAAACTACATGCAGTCTACACAACTGCTACTTCTTCCATCTCCCATATTCACCAATTCCTTCTTCTTAATTTAAGTATGTTCTTAAAGCAGCTACTTTTCCCATCTTTGGGTCTATGGGTACCACCCAAGTTCAAGTCCCTACAATCTCTCCTTGATATGTTACAACGTCCTTCTGATGTTCTTTCCATTGATTCTCACTATGCCAGTAAAAAGCATCTGAATGCTTTTACACTGCACATGGCCCTCAGTTGGAGCCACCGTGCCTGAGTATTAGGTAACTTTCCAGGTGCTCATATGAAATTCCTGACACCTACACATCAAAGAAGGAAATAGTTTCACTTGGCTTACAATTTCCAAGGTTTCAGTCTAAGGTCAGCTAGATCCGTGGCAAAATCACCATGGCTAACAGGACGCTGGAGCAAAGTCACTTGCTTTTTGGTGGCCAGGAAACAGAGCATAGTGCAAGAGCACCAGAGAGGATGGGGGCTAGGTCCAGGTTCTGTTCCCAGGACCAGGCCCTCATGACACACACAGACATGCCCAGAAGTGCGCTTCACGAACTCCCTGGGCAGCTGTCGAGCCAGGCAAGCTGACCGTTGCAGCCTCGAGTGTGAATCCATGTGCTTTTCTTGGACTTGGCACCTCTCTTTTCTTAAGCCCAGATTTAAAGGTGATGTCTCCAAGGAGATGTTTTCTGACCTCATTCAGGAAGCCCACACCACTATCCTGCCCTTCACCCTAGTCATCACATAGCATTGTTCTAATTTATTCTTCTGCCCAGTTATTGTAGAGCATGATGTGGGGAGGGTGTGTAAGATACTTAGAAAAGGCTGTGGGTTAAAGGAATATTCCTCTAAAATTGGTCCTGAACTTTTCATCAACAAGAAATGCGTGAGTGTATCATTATTGCCACTGCCACAGTCAAATGAGAGTTGCGTGCTATTGCACACCTGTAACACTAGGTGTTTGAAGGCCAAAGCAGGAGGGTCATGAGTTTGAGGCCAGTGGGGGCAACTTAGTTAGACGTTGTTTCAAAATTTAAAAAACTAAAAAGGGCAAGAGATGTAGCTCAGTACTGGAGCACTGCCATCGCTTGTAGAAAACCTTGTCTGATCCCCCAGCACAGCAAAACACAGAGAAAGGGAGAGATGGAAGAAGAGAGGGAGGGAAAGAGAGAGGGGAAGATGAAAGGCCAAGAAGAAGAGGTAGAGGAAAAAAGAAATGAACTGGAGAGAAGGAAAGCAAAGAAAAATAAATATATTATTAAATAAATGAAGGAAATGGGAGAGAAAGAAATCAGAAAAGAAAGACTGAACTACACTAAAGCTCCAGGCCCGCTAGGCCCTGTGCCCAGAAATAGAAACACGTAAAAGAAGCACATTTTGTCTTACAGAGGGCCAGGCACCAGGCTCACCTATGGTTCCAGCTCCACCAAAGCAGGTTCACACAGTCAACTTCCTCAGCCCTGGTGAGGAAGTAATGCTGGGTGTCTGGCCAGCAGCATATGAGCCGAGTGGCCCGCTTCATCAGCAGTGTCCCCGCAATCACAGCGAGGCAACTGGCCTGGCCCACCACTCGTGACCCTGGAAGCACAGAAGGGTACAGGAGAACCCACTCAGAAGAAAGTGGGAAGAGAAATGTCTTGCTCCAAATGTGAACGCCAAAGCTCAAATCCCAAAACACATGAAAAAGATGATGTTAGAGACAAAACTACCAGCAGTTGCTAATGCAAACTAAGACAACACTGAGATTCCTCTTCTCCCCGAATGAATGGCCATCATTAAAAAATCAAATAACAAATGTTGGTGAGGTTGTAAGGATAAATAGGAATTCTACATCATTGATGAGAATATAAACTCGCACAAGGACTATGGAACTCAGTAGGGAGATTTGTCAAAAACTAGAACTAGAAATTCCATTTGGCAGAGTTACTGAGCTTCTAGATATCTTCCCAAAAGAGGTAAAGTCATATATTACACGGACATAGGTATGCATGTGTTCACTGAAGCCCAATTCATAATAGCTAAATTTTAGAAAGTGTATATGTGTATCAACAGACGAATGGATAAAGAAAATGTTTTTTCAAACAATGAAATACTCCTCTGCCATAAGGACAAACTATGGTGCTTTGTGCAAAATTGGATGCACCCTCAGGTCTGTAATTTTAAGTGAAATAAGTCAGACTCACAAGTTTAAACACCACATGATTTCTCTTACGTGAGAATCCCAAATTATAAATAAAGAGCAAAATAAAAACTAATAGGACACAGGGAGATGGAACTTCCACAGGGAGCAAGGAGAACAAGAGATGGAGGGAGAGGCTGGAGCGATAGCTCAGAGGCATAAGCACCTACATGTGCAAGCATGAGGACCTGAGTTCGATCTGCAGCTGGCCCCAGAACCGGTGTGGTGCACAAGCCTGTAATCCCAGCACTTGGGGTTGAGATAGGAGGATTACTGCAAATTTGAGGCCAGCTTGGGGGCTACAAGAGTGAGCACAGGGCCGG
>NW_004524690.1:7506798-7516155 GCF_000260255.1 Octodon degus
TTATTTATTTATTAGAGAGAGAGAGAGAGAGAGAGAGAGAGAGAGTGTGGTGTGTGTGTGTGGCCAGCTCAGCCCACCAGGGGGCGGGGCTGGCTGGCCTGTGGTGCTGGGGGATCGAACCGCGGTCCCTGATGCTTTGCTAAGCTTGTTCTAAGTAGGTGCTTTAGACCACTGAGCCATCTCTCCAGCCCCTGCTAAGTACTTTTGAAAAAGAAGAAATTATGAAATACAAACATGTGGGTAGGAAAAAGAATCAATTATAACTCCTGAAATGAAAATGTTGCTGATGGAATTTGTTTGTTTAAAAAAAAAAAAAAAAACTTAATAAGTAGTAGTTCTAGTTAAACTTGGTAAACTCAAGACATATTTTCCTCTATGTTCTGTGCTCATTAAAATAATGAGAAAATAATTTTTCAAAGGCATGCTGAAGGGTGCCAACAGAATTTTTGCATTTAGGATGTGAGTGCATTTACGAGAGCAGAGCAGTGGAGTGCGGGTTTCCAACATTCCCTAGGGTCACTTTCTCCACACCCTATTGTTTTTCTTCCTCTGAAAATGAGCTGTGAATCTATGTAAGTGAGCTCCTTGCCCACTGCTCCTTGTCAGGTTTAAGTACAAGAGAGGCTGGCAGTGCAGGGAAGGAGGAGATAGATTTTCAGAGCTTCTTCCCCAGTCCCTGCATGCAGCCACTTTGCCCTGGCTGAGGCTGTTGACAGGGGTCCTATCTTCTCTTCCCAGGCTCTCATTTTAGGAGCTACACTTCTTCCCACCATCTCCTTTGGGAGTTTAAAAAGAAAAAGAAAAGAAGAAAATAGGGGAAAGAAATAATCCAAGACAAAGTAAAGGCAGGTCTCCAGGAAGGAAAGGACATCGTTCTAAAACCAGCAAGAATAAAGACTTGCTTTTAAGACAAGCCACATAATGCAAAAAGAGGATACCTCTGGCTTCCACTGTGCCTTGAAGGAAAATTAGTTATACTTACAATTTTCTATCCTCTTAAGTTAGTATATGTTTGTGATGCATAATTACATTCATCTTAGGGAATTGGTACACAGGAATATCGCATTTTAATCAATCACTTCCCTCCCCCACCACCTCCTCTCCCATCCCCTAAACCCTTTTCCATCTCCACAGACTCTACCTTCCTATTTCCAATCTCCATTTTTTTGCTTTTCTTTTTAACATTATTTATATTCTGGGTGTCTCATATTAAGGAAAACACGATATTTAGCTTTCTGTGTCTGATTTAGTTCACATAGCACTACAGTTTCAAAGTGCATCCATTTTCATACAAGTGAGTGAAATGTACCCTTCTTCATGAATGAGTAGCACTCCACTGTGTATAAATATCACATTCTCTTGATCAACTAATCTGTTGATGGCCCTATACGCCATTGTCACCACTTAGCTATTAGGAGTACAAACACAAGTGTGCAAGTTTACTGTAATGGCATGTCTGTCACGTTATGGGGAGGCTGCTGCTTCCCATTTGCCTGCTGTGCCCCATTCTGCTTGCTGGAGGGAAGCTGACAACCCTGTCAGGAGGTGACCCTCTGACCAGACACACGTGCGCAGGCACCAGCGCCTGCTAACAACACAAGTGAGCTTGGGAGATGCTATTATTTATTTTTCTTTTTTTCCCTATAATTTTATTGAGAAACAAATAGCAATGAGATAGTTTCAAATCAAATTGGTAGGACAGTTTCAATAATTAACACATTGCATATTGTCTTCCTAGTGGTTATTTGTTGTACAAGATGCAGACATGATATCCTATTTACAAACACTATTAAAACAAACTATTTTGGAATATTTTGCTGAGTTCACACACCTCTAATATTTAAATGACGGAACTAAACAAAAAAGGGGATACAGATGAATGACCATTTTGTATCTGTATATTCAAAATGATTAGGATAGATATTATTTATTTTTCATAGCTTACATTTTCTCTTTCTCCAGCTAGTATGATACTGACATTAAACATTATATTTAAAAGTATTTACACTTGACACCAAATGCCTAAATATGCTGTTTTGTCCAACATATGCTTATGATGAAGTTTAATTTATAGTTAATTACAGCAGCAGATTAATAATAACTATTAATTATTAACAGACATTACATGAGGCCATTTTGTAGGACTGAGATTCTGCATGGGCTGCAAAAGGCCAGACTAAAAATCTAAATGGCATCATCAGTGCTAAGTTCTACATCCCCAACTAGAAACTAAATTGCTATCTGAACTTCCACAAACATCAGGTGACAGAGCTAGCAGTTAATTTCCCAGACAGAACCACTTCACTTGCCATAACAATGAAGGCCCGATGCTTTCCTATATTAAAAGGTAACCTGAAGTAACTAGAGGCTAACTATTCAGCTAGTTTTCTATTGTTTCATCTCCCAGTCCTCGCCCTCTAAGGAGAGTAACTTGAAATGACCAGTAGGCTTTTGCTTCTTTGTTCCTTTGTTTTTCTCAGACCTTTGCCAAACCACCTTTTAACTGGATGTGGTGCCACACTACTGTAGTCCCAGCACTTTGGGAGGCTGAGGCAGGAGAATCACAGGTCTCAGCCTCCTGGGAAACTTAGAGACTTAGTAAGGTTCTGTTGGAACATTTTGAAAAGGGACTGATTACTCAACTCAGTTGAGGGCCCCCGGCTCAGTCCCCAGTACACAGGTGATATGTGTGGGGGTGTCTTCTGCTCCCCATCTGAACGCTTATTCTACTTATCGAATGAAATGTTGCCCTATTTTAAACTTGAAAAGAAAGCCAACTGAAATCTTTAACCTACACTGCTGATGTTTGCCCTTTGACACGACAAAATAGAACAATTAAAGCAATATGTCATAATATAAGTTAAGTGAAAATGTTTGCTCTCTCTCTCTCTCTCTCTCTCTCTCTCTCTCTCTCTCTCTCTCCACAAATATTGATATTTTCAGACCACAGTTAATAACCAGTAGCAGAAACCATTCAAAGCAAAACTAAGAATGGGAACAGAAGGAAAACACTATAAATCTTTGCTTTTCTTCCCTGTGGGTTTTTAAAATTTTTTTATTAATTTTAATGAGAAAGAAATAGCAATGAGACAGTTTCAAACCAGGTCAGTAAGACAGTTACAATTAATACATTGCATATTGTTGTCTTCATAGTAATTCTTCAGAGGACAAGATGCAGACATGATCTCTTGTCTAAACAATATTAGTTCAAATCTTTCTTCTCATTGAACTAAAAGAAAGTGGCTGTGTATCTATCCTATTTTGTGTATGCATATATTTTCTTTTACTCCAAAATGGTCTTTCATTTATATGCCCTTTTTGTTTTTTTATTGCATCTTCAATCAGCGCCTTTAATCTCCCATTTTAAAAGTCATCCCAATATATCTTCCTCAAATAGCTATCAACCATTGCCATAGTCTTAATGTAGTCCTTGATGCTGAAGTGTATCTGAAAATGCCATATGAACATGCAGCTCTTTGGCTTATGGGTTGTTGTAACCCAAAGTCGGCTGAAAACCAGCAGATACAGGGAAAGTTCTTTACATACCCTGACTACCAAAAACCAGACATTTCCACCATTAGAAAGGAAATTTGCATTTACACACCAATTTGTACATTGTCTCCACTCTAAGAGATCTCCTGGTTACTTCCTGGAGACAACTCTTATTATCTAGCCAACTACTTCCTCGGGTCTCATTTCTTTGAGAAATTCCCATGCATAAGTACATAATTAAACAATTTGTCTTTTCTTATTATGTCTCTTGTTAGTGTCATACATTGGGCCCCAGCCAGAGAACCTGGAAATGTACAAAGAAACAGTGCTTCCCCTCCCCACAACTTCCAGTGAGATATTAAGAGAGGGTAAAAGCCAATCTTGAAGTTCTTATGAGGAATTATTCCCCCCAAATGCTTTTCAGTTCTACTCAAAAGCTTTTTCTCAGCCTGACATTGTCTACTACTCATAGTTATTTCAAAATGTGAGCAATTTTTGGTAACCTGAAGGGATTGGGGATTTTCTATATTGTCCTCACTGTAATATTACTTTAAGTAAGGACTCCTTGAAAAATGAAAGCAAGGGAACTTGTTATATATTTTCTTCTAGAAAAGTAATCAAAATATTTCTCTAATGAGTATAATACTAATGAAAAACATTTTCAACTCATTCAGCAAGCTTATATTGTGCACCTACTTTATGCCACGAACTATTGTCAGCCTTGTCAATAGAAAGCTGTAGGGAATAAGTATGCCTTCATACAATGTAGTTTGATTGGCTGGGTCCTGCAAATTAGATTGACAGAAGACAGATTAACAAGGCCAGACCAAAGCAAAGAGTATTACTGAATGTGCTGGGAAAACACACAGCATGTTCAAGAATAACTCGAAGGAGTAGTTAGAATGTTGGCTGACAGCATTTTAACCAGACAGTAATAATTTTGTAGAGAAGTAGGCAAGGTACTATAGTCAGGGTTTGAAAGGGAAAAGATATGATACAGGACACATACTTTACAGTATTTTATAATATTTACCCAAAGAATGACCCAAAAGTCAGGAAGAAATCTGTCCACACACTAAAGTCCCAAAGAATCCAGCTGAAGGCCTGGATCCCATGGGATCCTGCCTGAGTCCAGCTGAAGACCTAGAGCCCACAGCAGTGTCTTATGAAGTCTTTTTGAAGGACTTGTGCTGAGAAGGCTCAAAGGTCACTGGCGGAAGTGAGAAAGTCTGTACCAGTGGGATGAAGGATCTGTGCCAGCAGGCTGGGGGATCTGCACTGGAGCCAGGAAGTGATGCGTAAAGTAAGGGCCATAGCTCCCCACAGAAGTGCTGAAGCCATCCTCAGCAACAGTGAGGTCCTGTGTTCCCCTAATAACAACAATTGAAATCAGGAAAGCCAGTGTGACCCACTTCTCCAGGAGAATCATCAGCACCACCTCTTCCTCCCCACATCTCCTTTTAATTCTGTGGGCCTTCTACACCCAGTACTACACTGGTTCAGTTCAGTTGACTGTTACAAGTTGACCACCAGTTGTCAATCCACCACACAAGGTTTGGAGACTTTGAGCTTCTGGGGCCAGCAAATTATATGAACATAAACATAAGAGCTAGCAGTAAGGGTTATTATGCAGGTTCCTCTGCTAAGATTTCCAAGTTGACATATGTGTATAGTCAACTAGGAATTAAGACATACTGTGCTTTGGGAAGAGGGAAGGCAGTCATAGAGCTTTTGTGTTTCTGCCTCTTTTTCATTGCTTTGGGTTCAAAACATTCCTGTGTCAAAGTGAAATATTTGAGGATGTCATTTCTTGAACACTTTTGAAGCAAAGGAGCAAAACAATCACTGAACTCATTTATTAGAGTCCAACAAAGTGATTCATAGTTGAAAGGAACATGGTCCTTTCGACAGTCATACCTGTGTGCCATCCAGAAACGGATACTGCTATTACTGAAAAGGTTGTTTGCACATAATTACAGGAAATGAATTGGGAAACAGTCAGACAAGAAATTGTACTCTCTGCAAAGATAACTATCATCAGATTCCATCTGGAGTTCAACCACCTGGTGATTTATATGACTGACAGCCAGCTTCTGTGTGTGACTAAAAATCATTGTCTCATTTCCGCAAACGTATGTGGCACCAAACTAACTTCTCTTCAGGCCATAGGAAAGGAAAATGTTCACAGCCAGTCAATGCAATGAAAAATCTCACAACAAATATGACTGGCTAGGACTTGGAGAAAAATAGAGGTTTCAAGGGGTCTCACAAGAGCCGAAAGTAATAGGAAAGTTATGATCTCCCTCTCTCGAGAGGTGCCTTAGCTTCACCATTTTTCTATGTGGATGTCGGTAGCTACCACATGATGTCTTAAATACAGATATTCTCTTGTCTGGCACCATGTTCAATAGAGTGTTCCTGACAAATTAATACTTTAGTAAGATCTTTCTTGACATTCACTTAAAGGATGCTCTATCTAATGGACAAATCTCAAGAATACAGAGAGGCATTAAGAATAATTTTATATAGTTAAGAGCTAGTTATTTTTGCCTGACTTATCTACATAAGTTTTGGTCCATTTAAATATAGAGTTCTCCACCAGTGCTAAATTCAGGAAAACTAAAACTAAAGTACAGTTTCATCCACCTCCTGTCCAAGTGCCCTGGTTGCAGCTGTCAATCAATGTGATAAAAAATTAACAAATTAAAAAAGTTTCAGGTTTACATTTTTTATGTGTATTCATCTTTTTTATTAACTTTATTGAGAAAAAAATGGTAATGAGACAGTTTCAAAACAGGATAGTAGGACAATTACAATAATTAATACATTGCATATTGTTGTCTTCCTAGTAGTTATTCATAGTACAAGATGCAGACATGATAGCCTGTCCAAACACTATTAGTACAAATCTTACTTCTCATTGAATTAAGAGAAAGTAGCTGTATATCTTTTCTAATTTTTTTTGTATACACAGATACAAAATGGTCCTTCATTTATGTCCCCCTTTTTCATTTAGTTTTGTCAGGGATGGGTTTTCCATTGCCATTTAAATATTGTAGGTGCATGAATTCAGCAAAATAATCCAATATACTACAATAGTCATAGTGGGTTATCCTTGCACTGTGCAGACCTCAAAAGTCATCTCTGAAATTGCTGAGCTCCAGACCTTCTTCCCTACTGTAGCTGTGCTTTCTATCACAGTCTTTGGTTTTTTTTTCCATAATTTCATTGAGAAATAAATAGCAATGAGACAGTTTCAAATAAAATTGGTAGGGCAGTTTCAACAATTAACACATTGCATACTGTCTTCCTAGTGGTTGTTTGTTCTACAAGATGCAGACATGATATCCTATTCACAAAAACTATTAGAACAAATTCCTCTATTCACTGACTTAAGAGAATGTAGGTATATATCTATCCTAACCATTTTGAATACACAGATACAAAATGGACATTCATCTGTATGGCCTTTTTTTGTTTAGTTCCATCATTTAAATATTATAGGTGTGTGAACTCAGCAAAGTAGTCCAAAATAGTCCAGTAGTCCATAATACTAATGGATCTTCTGCTTGACTGGCAATGGTTGACCGGAGTCCCCCACAGCTCAACATAACAACATGGCTTTACTTCTTATACTTCACTTTTATACTTTTCTGCTGGATGGTTAAGAAAAAGACAAAGCAAGACCTATGTAACAAGATTTGTAGCTTTTGTATCTGATAAGGGCAGTAACATCCCCTCAGGATTTATCCTGAGACCCTGTACCTCAGTTTGTAGATCCTTTGTCAATGTCAGCCATGTGGATGAATCCCGGCCATTGCTTGGCCAATTTGCTCTCTGTGAAAGCCTGAGAGAATGTTTTCTCTCCTTGTGACTCTCCTTAGGCACACTCTACATCATTGATCACTTTCCTCTTTGGCCCCATAATCTCCTTGATCAGAAAATTTGGGAAACAACTTAGTTATATGATGTTAAAGTACAGGTTCTCATATGTCCTGAGTCTTAATTGACCTTGAAGGCTAGGGCCAAAATGTAAGCTTTTCTTACAGCCTTCCTTTTTCTCTAATTTTTGGTCTGTAAACTTAGGTTGTTAACCCTCCAGAAGAGAAACTTATTGTTATTACCATACAACCTAGGTGTTGAGTTTAACCTCAGTAGCTGTCTGAATATCAAACATCTTAGACATTACATGGAACAGATATTTTTCATCAGGTATTGATAAGTTGAACTTTAAGTCCCTACAGAATATGATGAAAAAACATTTAAAAAATTAAAATATATTTTAAAAATAGGAATAAAGAATTATGTATGTTTACACATAAGTCCAGAAATTTAACCATATAAAAGACAGTCCCAAAACACTCCTTTTCCTGTCTCTTGCCTTCATTCACCACCCCCTTCCCTCTATTTGGTGTTTTTGACAGAACTGGGGATTGAACTCAGGCCTTTGCACTTGCCAGGGAAGCGCTTGTTCCACAAAACCATCACCCCAGCCCCAACCTCCTTCCTTCTTAAACAATCATCTACCTGAGAGACAGCATGGCAGCAACTGGTGTGTCATGACAAGCAGCATGTATTCAGAAGACCACAATGACAGGCCCTCCAAGCATGAACCTACTATTACAAATTGCCATCTTCAGTGCAGTTGCTTAGTTCACAGGTGTCAGTATATATAGTTAGTCAGAATGAGAATCTGTCCAATTAAATACTAGATTTGAAAAGCTTCTCAGGATTCTCAGGATCATTGCCTTACCCATCTTGTACATATAACTGTATGGCTTGCCACTGTCATGTTTACTAACTCATCACCTTGCTCTCTCTTAATTGCTTAGTCCTCAAGTTCTTGCTTTCCTTTTAATTGCACTATACCTTTCTAGTTGTATTTGTTCTTTTGAGTTGTTATACTAGGGAAAATATATGATATTTACACATGTGTGTCTGGTTTATTTCATTTATGAGTATATCTTCAAGTGGCATCCACTTCAATATAAAGGCTTCAAGTTTATCATTCTTTATAGCTGAGTAATACTCCATTGTATAAAAATACCACAACTTTTTCATCCTTTCCTCAGGTGAGGGGCATCTTGGTTGTTTCCAAGATTTGGCTATCACAAATTGTGCTGCTATAAACATAGGTACACATATATCACTATGATATGATGATTTTGGATCCTCCAGGAAAATTCCCAGTAGGAGAATAGCTGCTTTAAATGGGATTTTCAATCCTAGATTTCTAAGGAGTCTCCACACTGATTTCCATAAAGGTTGCACCAGTCTACATTCCCACCAGCAGTGGAGAAGGGCTTTTTCCCCACAGACTCTCCAACATTTGTTGTTGGTTGATTTTTTTATGATAGCCATTCTTTCTGGGGTGAGATGATATCTCAATGTTGTTTTAATTTGCATTTCACAGACGGCTAGTGATGCGGAACATTTTTCATGTGTTTATTCACTTCCTTAATTTCATCCCCTGAGAAGTGTGTGTTTATCTTGGATGCCCATTTCTGGGCTGGGTCTTTAAATTTTGGAGCCCTAGTGTTTTTTAGCTCTTTATAAATTCTAGAGAGCAGACCTTTGTCTAAGTAATTACTTGTCAAGATTTTTTCCAAATTTATGGGTTGTCTTTTTCACTTTGTTGGTGATTTCTTTTCATATGCAAAAACTTCTCAATAACAGGAGATCCCTGTTGTTAATTCTTTCAAGTTTTACCTGTGCGATTTGATTTTTGTTCATGAACTCTTTGACTACCCCTATGTCTTCAAGAGTTCCTCCTACTTTCTCTTCCAGGAGATTTAGTGTTTCTGTTTTGATGTTTAGATTTTTAATCCATTTTGACTTCAGCTTAGTGTATGGTGATAGGCCAGG
>NW_004524690.1:7517611-7524095 GCF_000260255.1 Octodon degus
TACATCTCATATTTCATTGGCTGTTAGTGGGCTATTGAGAGTGGTCATATCTTGTTGATTCAGTTTTGGTAATTTGTACCTTTCTAGGAATCTGTCCATTCCTTCTGTGTTTTCTATTCTGTGATTGCAAAGATTCTCAAAGTAGTTATTGATAATCTTCTGAATATCCACTGGGTCTGTGGTAATTACACCCTTTTCATTCCTTACTGCTTTTATTTGAATTTTTTCTTTCCTCTTTTTGATGAGTTTGGCTAGAGGCTTATCAATTTTATTTAATCTTTCAAAGAACCAGCTTTGTAATTTGATAATTCTTTAAACTGTTTTGTTTTTTCACAATTGAAATCATTTCTGATCTAATTTTTATGATTTCTTCCCTTTTTATGATTTCTTGTGCTTGGGTTTGGTTTGCTCTTCCTTTTCTAGTTGTTGGACGTGCAGCATTAGGGTGTTTATTTGTTCCCATTTTGTTTTCCTAATGTGTGCATTCACAGGTATAAATTTCCCTCTGAGAACTGTTTTCATCTTAACCCATAAATTCCAATAAGTTGTGGTTGAATTTTCATTGAATTGTAGATATTGTTGAATTTCTTATTTAATTTCATCTGTGACCCATTGATTCCTGAGTAGGGTGTTATTTAATTTCCATTTATTTGGGGGGGGGTTCTGTTTTCTTTTGTCATTTATTTCCAGTTTCACTGCACTGTGGTCAGATAATATGCATGGGATAATTTCTGTTTTCTTGCATGTACTTAAGCATGAACTATCGACCAGTGTGTGGTCTATTTTAGAAAATGACCCATGTGCAGCTGAGAAAAACATGTATTCAGCTGTATTTGGGTGGAACATTCTGTATATGTCCACTAAATCCATTTGTTTCAAGCTCTGGTTTAGTTCTGTTCCTTTTTTTTGAATTTTTTTGTCTGGTTTACCTATCTTTTTGGGATAAGAGTGTGTTAAGGTCTCCTGTTAAGATTCTGGTATTGGATATTAGATTTTTCATGTCCATTAAGATTTGCTTTATATAGTTGGGTGCTTCTGTGTTTGTTGTATACATATTTATGATTGTTACCTCTTCCTCTTGAATTTTTCCCCTAACCAGTATATACTGGCCTTCTTTATTTCATTTGGTCATTCTTGGTTTGAAGTTGAGACTGTCTGAGAACAGGATGGCTACCCTTGTTTTTTTCTGATGTGCTTGGGCATGGAGTATTGTTTTCCATCCTTTGACTTTCAGCCTGTGAATTTCTTTATGAGTTAAATGTGTTTCTTCTATACAGCATATTGTTGAATTTTGTTTCCTAATCCACTGTTCCAGTCTATTTCTCTTAATTGGTGCATTGAATCCATTTACATTGATGGTTATAATTGTGATATATTGACTTACAATTAACATGTTATTTACCTGTTGTTGTTTACTCCTTTTTCTCCTGTTTTTAATTGTTTTCCCTATTTAGTTTATTGTTTCTGTTCTCATTCATGGAGTTCTGATCATTTTGGTCACTCTCTCAAATGTCTTTCAGGAGCCTGTGTAGGGTTGGCTTTGTCATCATGAAATTCTTTAGTTGTTCTTTGTCATGGAAGTATTTCACCTCTCTATCAAACTTGAAGGAGAGTTTTTCAGGGTATAGCAGTCTGGGCAGGAATTTGTTCCATAGAGTACTTGAAGTACTCTGCTCCATGCTTTTCTTGTCTTCATGGTTTGTGAATGGAAGTTGGCCATAATTCTGATCTTTTTTTCCTTTGAATGTGATCTGCTTCTTTTCTCTAGTGGCTTTCAGTATATTATTCTTGTGCTGGATTTTTGGGATCTTGACTATTATATGTCTTGGTGTGTTTTTAAATGTGTTGAACTTTCTTGGCATTCTGTATGCTTCGGTTACCTGGATGTCAGATTTTTTCCTCATATTTGGGAAGCTTTCTGCTATGACTTCTGCCCATATTTTTTTAATGTCATTTGCACTGACTTCTTCTTTTTCATTGATACCTATTAGTCTCACATTTTTCATCTTTGCAGCATCTTGCAAGTGATGAATTATTTTTCCTGCATCCTAAGTATTTTTAAGAGATCTTTTCTTACCTTTTCACTAGGTGCACCAGCGTCTTCAAGATCTGAAACTCTGTCTTCACTTTCACTTAAACGGTTTTGCAAGCTTGTGATTGAGATTTTAAGTTTCTCTATCTCTTTGACTGTGCTTTATGTGATCTCTTTCCTGCATTGATCATTCAAAGAATCCATCATTTTTCTTATCTCCTCTAGTTTTTTATCAATATCTTCTTTGGAAGCAGTTGTTAATTCTTTTACTGCAGAGATTTTTCAGATTGTGTTTCCTCCTTATGTTTCTGCATTTGATTCTTTACTTCAGATGCTATTAATTCAGAGATTTCTTTTTTTATTTCTGATCTGAGTTGCTCTGTACCTTTGTGCAGTTGTTTCTTTATTTCAGAAGCTCTTGATTCATTGATTTCAGCTGTGTGATTCTCAATTTGTTCTGTGCGAGTGTCCTCTGCACTTGTTATGGGTGGGCTTGGGGGTCTGAGATTGCATTTTGCTCCTTCTCATTGTCATTTTGGATAGCACTGTCTTCTGACCTATGTTATAGAGCTTTAGTGCAGTTATAACCTTAGTACCTACTGAAATTCAGGTACAGATCTACAAAGTTTGAATTTATTCAGTTGTGCCTGGCTTGGGTGTGGGTGCTGTGCTCAGCTTCTTCCTGTTGCAGTCCTTGACCGTGAACTTTTGTACACCCTCCCAGGCAAGATGTTCTGCTCCTGGATTAGCTGAGTTGATCTGTCTCCTATTCTCTCTGCAAGGATTGCAGCTGCATAGTTTCACCCTAGGCCTGTATGCCAGGCCTGACCTCGGTCTGAAGGGGACAAGGGGGAGTAGGGGAGAGGCACAGCTTTCCCACATACTCACTGCACCTGGGCTAGGGCTGGATCTGGGGTTTCCAAGAATGAGAAATGGGCAGAAGCTCTCACTCACTCGGTGGGCATGAGGGAGGGGGCTGTGGAGTGGTGGTCAGGTTCCAAGGGTGCAGAAGAGGGTCTCACTCACGCTGCCTGCCTGGATTTGGGTCAGACATGTGCTGCGGGCCTAGGTTTACATTTTTACATAAAAGTTGCACATAGAAATGAGCCAAGTGACCAGATGATGAGAGGGATTTGTACAGTATCTTAAGCTGTACAACAGAAAATCACGTGGAGTCCAGTCATGGAATGGTATCAATATGTGACTAAAAAAATTAGAATCTCTCAGGTGTCAGCAGTTGTCTCTGGGAGAAAGAAATAGCTCTGTTTATGCTACAAAATGACCGTCCTTTATAAATACACATTTCTTTTGTAAAAATCAGAATTTATTATTTATTTTTAGGAAAGCGGGGGCAAGTTAAAAAATAACTTTCCCTGAATCTGTTGGTTCTCATCTACTTAGGTTACAGTGATCATTTTGCCAGGAGCATCTTCTGGGGCAGCATGCCCTGGTGCCCACACCTCTTTAGGGGACGTCCCTTGGCCTCCCATTCTTGCTTCCTTAGTTGAGAGCGCATAGCATCCCCTGGTGTGAATGTTTTCATGTGTTACGCTCTTCTAGAACTTTCCTGGTAAACTCTTCCTCTACATATGGGATGAAAGCCATCTTGTGTTACTGGAAGCCTCATCTCGGCAGCACTCACACTCTGCACATCAGGAGTCAGGCTTGCCGATGTCCAACTCCAGACTTTCATTCACTTAGTAAAAGTTAAACCTTAATTATTGCCTCTTAACTATTGCTAAGCTCTGCTAAACATAACTTGTTTTATTCATAAACTTTAGTGGAAATAATCTTGCCCCGGAATTCCAAGTTTTCTGCATCCCATCAGAGGATATACATAATATAATGTATTCTTTACAATCATAAGTCCAGAAGAATATCATTATAATGTCACTCCTTTGGGAATACTTATTGGAAATTCTCAACATACCAAGACTTTTATACACATAGAGCACAAGAAAGGGTAGCATGAGGATCCAAGATGACTTTCACAAAGCTAAGTTATTTGTTTTATGAAGAGACCCATGCATTGATGAGGTTAGCCCCTCAGCAGTACAGACACCTCACTAGGCCTTTCTTCCTCCAGCAAAGCGGACAATCACACTGAGTCCACCCAAGTTAGCAAATATAGCAAACAGTAGCAATAAGCAGTGCATTACTAAATTGAAACTGCTTTCAAAACTCAGGTGATAAACTTGAAGTGAGTTTGCAGTCCTCTTCTAGAACTCACATGCATGCTATCCTCATGATTTTATTTTCTATATAAAATGTGTGGCATGACTGAGAAGTAGGGCCAAGAGCAAGTGTTGTTCTCACTGCACGGCCTGTCTTCCTCTTCCCCCTCTAAGTCCTTCCTCCCATTGAGAGACTCCAGGACTTCAGTTAACTAAAATACGTGCTCTTTTTCCTCAAGGCCAATATTTCCCAGTTCCTTTTTATATAAGGTCTCACATAAATAAACACTCAGTGCATATCAATATAAAATGAAGAATAATGAAAATACTTACTGTTCCTATCACTTTGCCTTTTCAAAATCAGCTTTATTTAAGAGTAAACATTATTGGCCTCAAAAAGCAGCAGATATATTGAATAAGTGGCCTTGACATGTACTATGAATCAGAGTCGCTGTATAAGACCATGACCACCCACTGGGAAACGCAAAGATCCAATGCTGAAAATCAGAAGATGGTCCCACTAAAGAGGCAGTGGTGCCAGCTCAGATCTGCCAAGGAGCTATGTAGGGAGGTGCTGTTCAGCCACAGACAGGAAGGAGGGAGAGCCCTCTCAGGAGGCCTGGAGAGCCTGCCACAGGCCAGGGCTTTGCACACAGAGTGTGTCTGATCAGCAGAGCCCATTTCAGAGAATCCAGCAAAGGCTCAAGGTAAACTCATGGGGCAGTGCCAGCACTGGGTTCTGTGATGCAGATGGAGGAGAGGAGGCCTTCAGAGGCTGCAGCAGGGAGCCCAGTGGGTGTCACCGCAAAAGCCTCCATCCATATCATAAGCAGTGGGGCAAGACCCCTGCCAGTGAGCTCAGGGAGATCCTCCAGGAGCTAACAGGCCTGTAAGCCTCCTTCCCCCTGGGCCCACAAGCCCATCTGGTCACCTCTCAGCAAGTCCAGCTTGCTTGGTGCTTGTGTGCTCTGTCAGACCTGATCAACAAGGATAACTTGGAGCACTGCAAGAGTAAGCACCCTGCAGTGCAGGTGATGGTGGAGGAGATTGCTGACTACTGTGGTGTCCTGACCAATGCCACGCCCTCGTCTGGGAACATGACCCCTCCTGGAGTACACACAGGCCATCAGGTGCCCTCATCTCTAACGCAGAGCCGAGGAAGCACCTCCCCTTGTAATCAAGGGTGTCATGGGCATCAGACTCGTGCCCTTTAAGAACTTCAGGGCTGATCTCAACATCCTAGAGATCATGACTGCCCCCTACTGCCATCTCCACCTTGTCCTGCAGTTCCTGTGGCCTACAAAAGCTGCATTCCTCCTACTGTAGTCTCCAGGAAAAAATAGGATGCGGTTCGAGCTCTGACCCTCTAACTGCAAATCTTATACTCTAATCATCGTTCTTTCCTTATGATGGGTGTTGGTTGGACACACCTTGGTTGAACACACTTGTAAAAATCCAAAGTGGCATAATTCTCCAAATACAGTGATTCAAAATAAAATCGATGCATTTATTACGTTTTGCTCTCAACCAACAGCAGAGGGAGTAAAAATTCCTCTCAGCAGTCCAAATCCTGAAAAGAAATGGGCAAAGTGACAGCATTAAACAGGGGCTTCACTGCTGTACTTATATCATTTAGGAACTCGATGGAGTCTGAGTAGGAAATGGCAGTTTTCTGGCCAGTTAATGGTAGGCAAGGTGAATAAATTGAGCATCTTTGCCCCCCGGGTGCAGCCCATTTTCACCCCCCTGAGTTAGGAGTCAACATTATGCTCTCCACTTGAAGAATGTTTAATCCTTAAGTTCTCACTTTCCATTTAATTGTGTTATACCTTTCAATTTTTATTTCTTAATTTGAAGGATTAAACAATGAAGAGAGGGAAAAAAGAAATGCTAGGAAACATGGCAGGAGCAAAAACATACATTTATATACACAAGATGGTTAAGGCAATGAGCCTGAGAATCTCCATCAGGTTTTTGAAGCTAACAATTAACTGGTAGGATTCCCACCCTGACTAACTATATATGCGGATACCTGTGAACTAAGCAACTGCACTGAGGATAGCAAGGTGTAACACCAAGGCCATGCTTGGAATGCCTGTCATTCTGGTCTTCTAAATACATACTGCTTTTAAGGTCATATCAAATATTGCTGTACTCTCTCTCAAATAAATATTTGTTTAAAAAAAAAGAAAAATGCTGTCTCCTTCCTAACTTCTGGTGGTCAAGTGCAGTATTTCAGAAAGCCAAGCTGAGTTGCCTATGGGTAGAGTGGATGTCC
>NW_004524690.1:7526035-7531674 GCF_000260255.1 Octodon degus
GACTGCTAAAGAGAATCAGAGCTGGATGCGAGTTAAAGTGATAAAGGCAGGTTTTATCCAAGGCCACTACGATACAGGAAAAGACATTTGAGCACAGAACTGATCTCAGTTTGAATACAACTGGAATTTTAATGCAAGATCAGGATGGGAGCTGCTATCAGTGAATGGAAAATTGCTGAGAGGAGCTATCTAGAGTAAGAGAATTCTCGTCAAAGTGATTTAACAAAATTCTTGTTGGGGACAGAGTTAGATGATCATATATCAAGTGCAGAAGATTCTTTTGTAGGAGAAGGAAAATATTGTTCTGCCCTTCAATATTCTAATTTGGGGTCATTGAAACAAAGAGAAAAATATTCTTCTTTCTACCCTTCAAAATTCTGTGTCGGGACCCTACAACCAAAAACAGATTGACAAGACAAAAGCATACAAATGTCTGCACTGAAACTTGCATTACGAGAGAACCTACATAAGGCAATGAAGAGCCAAAGTGGAAGTCAAGTCTTAAGGCTTCATGCTGGCTTTGATGGAGAGCACAAAGCTGCAGGGCCGTATGAGGAAGCACAGCAGTAAGCTGGAGGAAGGGCAGCAAGGCCGTTTCATTTCCATTTCGCTCAGTATCTCTTGGTTTTTAGAGAGCAGGATGTTCCTTTCCTGCGGGCATAAGCTGGCACCTGCCACATGAGGGTCTGGTTCCTGCTGTAGGGTAAGCTCAGGAAATCCTTCCTATACTTGTTGTTTCACAAATTCTTTCAGCTCAAAATAGTCAATATGCCAAAGGGCCAAATGTGGGTATAGCAGACCCTGAACCCTGTCACTCTCTGAACTTATTCAGCAGAATTCAATTTATAACCATGTCACCAAAGAGGGGCCTTGGAGGTTCCTAAACCTGTCAGACCTGTAGGATTAAGATGGACTGTTGCTGGCTCCCCTTGCAGAAAAAAGAACATTTATGATGTGTCAGTAAGGGACAGAAGGGGATTTGCTAGTCAGAAATTTAAAGTACATACTCAAAGAAATAGGGTGCAGGCCCTTGAGAAGGGCACATTATTATCTAGAGCTTGGCAAGTCACTTCAGGATGAGTGATCTATTCATTCTGTCTGTCTTTGAGGAGGGAGAAAATGCAGTTTACAGGTGAAAAGAGGTGGCCTGTTCATTGGCGAAAGGGCCAGTCTGCAGGAGAAGAGGAATTCCCCAGTTTTACTGTGTCTTGGAAGAACAGAAAAGAACTAAAGAGGGCCCAGGTAACTTCAGGGTCCTTAAGCTGCATTTTTCAAAGTTCATTTTTAAAATTACAACTTTTCTTCTCTCCTTTCTACCTATCTTTAATTCTTCCAACCCAACCCAAGTGGAACCAAGAAAAAAAAAAAAAAATGCCCGAAGTCAAGGTCTGGTCAAAAACAAGGCTCAAAAGAGAATCTTTCATATTCTGGAATTTAGAAGTTGAACCTCTCAGAAGACTGCAAGTAACTCTAAATCATCCATCTGTAGATATGAGTTGACAAAATAAGATGTGCAAATAGCTGCTTTTATTACAAGGCAATTCTGTGATCTTGGGAGTCAGACAGGATACCCCAACTTTTGGTGTTTGGGCAGGCTAAGTATTTTGAGCTGAAAAGATTTGGAGAGTTACAGAGGCAAGAAAGTCTCTCTAACCTCTCCCACTCTACTCTCCGACCCTCTCTCACCCCTAAGTCAGTCAGGGAAACTACAATTCCCTTTTCCTGGAACAGGCCATGTCATAAGAGCTAAGAAAGCCACTTTATGAGCCCTTCCTTTCCCAACCTAAGGCTCTCAGATGACAGGTTCTTGCCCTCACCTGGGGAGAAAGAATTTGGCGAAAGGCCACAGAGAAGAATCTGAACCAACAGCTTGCTGAGGCCCCACCCCAACTTATTACTATCAAACTAGGCTTCCGTTTTGTCCTCTGGCATCCTCTTCCTTCATCTCACTTAAGGTGTGCAGTCTTCCCTGGGCCTGTGTTTCTGAAGGCTCCTGTTCACATAAACCTGGCTAAATAAATTTGTGACATTTATCTCTTATTAATTTGCTTTTTGTTATGGAATATCATGAAGCTTGGAATGAGTCAAGAAAAGATATTACTTTTCCTCCCTTACAGAACTTGAATGGGCATATTGAAAAGGAAAAAACAAAATCACGTGATTAAATTTCAGTTCTTCTCAAACAATACAGAGACAAAGGTAAACAGGCATTTTATCACTTCTTCCAGAAGACAGAACTACAGGTAACTAAAAACAAAGTCCCTGAATTACAAAACTTTAATTTGATCCTTTTCACACATCAGTCTTTTCTACCACATTTCCTATCAGTTGAGTACAGTTTTGAAAGCATCACCAGACATAGACTGTAGGTGCTTCTACTCCTAACCTGTTTTGCAGCTGACAAATTGCACTTATTAAACAAGAAGGAAAAGATTTTTTTTTTCTGTAGAACTGAGCCCATAGCCAGGTCCCTACTGACTTGGGAGGTTTTGACATCTGTATCACAGTTAGCACATTTTCCACAATAAAATTGTCATGGATCAGGCCGAGCTTTCATATTCAGATATCAGTGCTGGGTACTTGTCACAGTAGGTATGAGAAGTAGGCTTTCTTTTATGGACAGCCTGGAGGAACACAGATAAATCATTCAATATTTTGCCCCTTGACAGTTCTTCTGGCCAGCTTCTCCAGCTTTCCTGTTCCTAATCTCCATTCAGATTCTGAGTCAGTATATCTGGGGCATAGGAAGCAGTCTTGGTATTTTCCAAACACTAGTGTTTTCTTAGAGAGGACTGGGATGCACCAGCCCAGGAAAGTCCTTAGTTTTGTGAGTTAAAAATTTTTCAAGAGAAAATTAATTATTTTAAAGAAAACACACATTCCTGGGAACACCATGGTAGCCACCGCTGTCTTAATTAGAGCACTTACCCACTGCTGCTCCTTGGCCACACTGCAGCCCCTTGCAATGCTCTTCTTTCCTTTATTAGGAATGGTGAAGAGAGGCAAAGACAGGGGAGAGAGGTACAGAGGTGTTGTGCACTCCTCAAGGGAACCAGGAGCAGCACCTTCGTCCTGAGCCAGTGTACTGTACCACGCATGGGAAGGTTCTGATGACTGTATGAGGGCACACAGCCTGACACTTCTTTGAGGGTGAATGTATCACCATTATCCTTTCCAATACCTATACTGGTTAATTGTTTATAAAGACAATAAGTATGGGCTGGTGAGATGGCTCAGTGGTCTAAAGCACCTACTTAGAACAAGCTAAGCTAAACAAAGCACAGGGACTGCGGTTCAATTCCCCAGCACCACATGCCAGCCAGCCCCGCCCCCGGTGGGCTGAGCTGGCCACACACACAAATAAATAAATTAAATTAAATGTAAAAAAAAAAAAAAAAGACAATAAGTATGAATAAGTTGATGCGTTTCCTGGGCTGGAGTCAGCCTGTCTCAGCTTCCCAGAGTGCTGGAACCACAGGTGTGCCCTACCATGTGTAGCTCTTGATGGTTGATCTTGATCATCAGCTTGATCAGATTGAGAGACACCTAGGAAATCCTGAAGGCACACCTCTGGTGTGTCTGTGAGGACATTTCCAGAGAACATTAATCTGTGAGCCAGTGAACTGGGGCGGGCCTGCCCCAAGTGTGGGTAGCAGCATCCAGTGGTTCGGGGTCCTGGATGGAACAGAAGTGGAAAGAGGAGGAAGCCGTCAGTACACGCAAGCTGGGTGCTTCTTGAACAGCTCTGACCTTGCTGTTGCAGTCACCTAGAGACAGAAACTCCAGCTCCTCCAGCCTTTTGGTGTGGACTCACAGCAGCGACTCTCCAGAGCCTCTAGGTCCTCAGCCTCAAATTCAAGTTTTGTCTTTTGTCCTTCTTCTCCTGAGGCTACCAGGCCTTGGATTAAGCAGCTACCAGTTTCCCCAGATCTCCAATAATCTGAAGGAAATGTAGGACTTTCCAGCTTCTAATCCTTTAGTAAAAAAAAAAGGAACTCAATAATCAGACTGGCTCATAACATCTTCCAACAGAAAGGAGGTTTCTGAAAAGACTAAGAGAGGCAGCACTGGAAGAAAGTCACATGTGAGAAATAGCGCATGTGACAGAAGGACAAGGGGACAGGGAGAGAACACAGAGCCTGGTGCTAGTGGGTTTCCTCCAGCCCTCTCCCCCTTGCCTGTCAGGCCCCAAGTGGCTACAGGCTGCACCAAGCTCGATGAGCTGGCTCCAGTGCACCTGCCTCAAGGCCAATGCCAGAAATCACCGTTCCTGCTTCAATTCAAAATCAGACTTTGCCAAACCACCACCACTCATCAGGAGTATTAACAACTGGAATTTGGGAGGCTGCAGATAGCTCTCCATCAGTCTTTGCAGGAAAGCAGGAAAAAAGGGAGCTTATGTGGGCTAATGCAAGTTAAGGAGAAAGCAGAGGTGTTAGATCTAAGAATGCAAGGAAAAGAAAGTATAAACAGAATGGCCGGGCCTATAAGACAAGTCTAGCAACCCTTGATACTCACTGAACCTCTAGGCACAATATAATTGGTCCTGTAGGTGGTTCCAGATGCCCATGGTCAAAAGATGGAAGGAAGTGTTTCATCAACAGCTGGGATAGTGTGTATCACTGCTTTCTAATGGTCTTTTGATGACGGCACTTTCTCTGTGTCTTTCATCATCATTTCCTTTCTGTTTTCACACTACCCATGGTGACAGTTTGCTTTGCTTCCCTGGCCGCCTGAAGGCTCCCTGGAATCTCCAAAGAGCATCCAGGGAGCAAATTGAACTTACACTTAAAATACTGGGTTTCCCATCAAAAGCACTAACAGTATTAGAAGACTAGAGGAAAGACAGGACTGTGGCTTCTGCCTGGAGCAGAAAGCTGTGAGGAGAGGAAGGCTGTTCGTAGACACCTGGGAAGCTTCTCCTCTCCTTCCATAGTGGGAAGCCCCTGCTGCTCAGTGTAGATCTACCTCGTCCTGCAGGCTGTGGTGCCCGACTGCTGCTTTTCTGAGTGCAGCAACACGGAGAGACCAAGCCACAGGAGGTAGATCTACTACGCTTTACGCACACACAGTCATATTTGGAAAACTCCATTTTCATCCATGAGTGTGAACGTGACCAACAGGTAACCCATTTCCTATGTCCCTTTTGTCACTGCAGCCCACAGTGGGAACTGCAGTCTCCAGGGACTGCCCTGGAGCTGGGAGTTTCTATAAACCTAATAAAATGGTAGCAAGGGACAAAAAGGGCCTTAGCCTGTAATCCCAGCTACTAGAGAGTCAAAGACAGGAACATTATACATTCAAGACTAATCTGGGTAATTTAGGAAGATCCTGTCTCCAAAGGAATTGACGGTGTAGCTCAGTGGTACAGTGCCCTGGGTTTCATTTCTAAAGCTGCAAAAACAAAAGGAACAAGGGTCCGGCCTCACTGACAGGGCCTACAGCCTGGGCGTGCTCTGCCGATGGTAAGAGCACCCTTTGCAGGATTGTGGCCAACAGGTAAACACTGACAGGCTTGATTTAAATGCAATCAAGAAATCAGGAGTTCCTTGATGTTTTTTCTTACCAACTCTAAACTTTAAAAGAAATTATACAATATTATTTAATTTTTTACCACTTTACCCTCTTTCAAATTATAT
>NW_004524690.1:7531774-7542279 GCF_000260255.1 Octodon degus
TTTTTTTTTGTGTGACTGGGCATCTAACTACAAAGAAAACAGATAAGCCACACCATGCTGCTTTGTGCCAAAAGGGCAAACAACCTTCCTATTAGACTCAGACTAAAGAGAAATTCTGTTGTCATCACTGCTTCCCCACAGGAAAATTAGCTTAAGCTGGATGAAGTGAACAGAGCGTGGGGCTGAAGTTGATTGAACACAAATACGGTGTCTGAACAGAGAGTGTCTAAGCGGACACAGGCAGGGTGTGCAGAGGAGCTGCGGGGCTGCGCAGCCGTCGATGGGTGGCGATTAGGAGTGTAGTCACTCAGAAAAGTCCCTTTGGACTTGGGGGAAATATCTTTTACAAAAAAGCAAAGCATTTCTAAGTATATTATTTAGGATGAAGAAGAAAGAAAGACAAGCTTTTATTTTTAAAACGCTATTCAAGCAGTGCGGCAGCACAGGCATGCCTTAAGTTTAGAGAGCCATGACAGGGCTGGTAGATGTCACTTACAGTGGTGGTCAGTGTATATGCTGATGAAGCTCTGTGTGGTTCTTACCAAAAGTGGGTGAAGACAAGGTGAGCTGGTGGAAGCACCTTGGAATGGACAGTGCTGTGGCTCGGGATGCAAGCTTCCAAATGATGACGGTAGGAGACAAGCATGTGCCCGCCCCTTCTGCGCCTCTTTGGCACAGTGATTATTTGGGGCTTTTAAAATTTTGTTTTGTTTTAGCAACTGTATACATAGTAGAGATGTTGAAAATAAAATAAAACTTATATTTTTGTAAAAGAAAAGTCCATCTATAAAAGAAATCCCCAATCTGAAGGATGTCTCTCTCTTGGGATTATAAATCTTCAGAGGTCAAATCAATGAAGAAGCCATGATTTAAAAATCTGCAGAAAGGAGCTGGGGAGATAGCTCAGTAAAATAAGCTCTCACCTGGCAAGTGCAAGGTCCTGAGTTCAATTCCCAGTACCACAAAAAAACAAATCTGCAGAACAAATCTTTGCATGGTTTACTGTGCTTTCCCTGATCAGTTATGGTAAGCAGGCTTTCTCTCTACCCTTCTTTCTTTTCCCTACTAAATGATGATATTTAAACCCAAAGTTTAATCACCTCCTTGGATTCTACTCTGTAAATAAACTTATTTCCATGTTTCTTTCCCTCTTTGAATGTGAGGTCTGTGTCAGTGTATCTGTGTCTATATTTATATTGTTGATCTGTCTTTTGTTACAGGAAGGTCTAGCTAACAACTATGGAAGGTGGGGAGAAAATTTTCTTTCTCCATAAAGAGCAAGTGTTTGCGGGCCAGTGAACGTCCCATCTCTAGAAAGAGTATCACAGTGGAACCGTGAGCAAAGATGGAGCTCCTAAGAAGAGGGACTGTCTCATTTCTCCTAGCTTATCCATTTTCATCCTGTCCTCTTCACCTGGAGCCATAGGAAGACTGAGGATTTAGCAATCTGCCAAAACTTTTCTCAGCCCCATCCATTTAAAATATAAAGACTTATGTTAAAAATGAAAGCAGGGTAAAAAGATGTACCACACTTACATGCATTGAGACAAAATTAAAGCGTTTATTAACAGCAATGAAATTAGACTTCAAATATCATCAGGCAAAAGAGGGCCATTACACAACAATACATTTATTTATCACTTCATCAGAAGGCATGGTCTTAGTCTGGATGTACTTCAAAATAAATAAAAATGGATATAGCTAAATGGAAAATAGACTAATGCACAGCAGTAGTGTCAGAAGACATCAGTAGTTGCTTAAGGGTGAAATGGATTATCTCCTGCAAACAGACAGGAGAGAATGTTTTGAAAATAAAGAACTTGTATTGATGGGTCTCACTTACATTGATGGCTACACAAGTCACAGACTTGCCAAAACAGGATGTGCACTTCTGTCTAAGCATGCTTAGTTATATGAAAATTACAGCACAAAAGACTTAAATGAAAACTTACAAGAAGCATCTCTGAACTTTTGCATGTGGCTTTACATCACTATTTCTAAATAGCTATTTTCTAAGTATTTTTCCCAGCAATTTTTTTCTTAGTGAATAAGCAGTATTTTTTTTTCACAGTAGCAAAACATGATTCCTCTGGTGTGATGCACAGAAAAGATTCCTGTTTGGAACAAAATGGTATGAATGACTTTTCTGTCTCATCATATTAAGCAGATTTATTAACCAAGATTGTGTAAGTAAAAACAAGGAGATAAAAATGACACGGTCCTGGTTAGCAGTGTAGCTTAGTGGTAGAGTATGTGACTGACATACACAGCGGTCTGGATTTGATCCCCAGCGCTGGAACAAACAAGCAAACAAAAAAAAATCATGGCTTTGAGAAATATAAATTTGAAAATATTACTTTAACTGTACTATTACTTTCCCATCATCTATCTGTTATTCCGCTTTGTGTTACAGTTGTCATACTGTGCCATGGGGGACTGACTTGGGGAATGTTTGTAGATACCAAAATCTATGCATGGTCAAGTCTCTTCCATAAAAAGAGTGTAGTGCTTTCATATCACCTATGCACGCCCCCATAAACACTCATTTAAATCACTTCTAGATTACTTATAATACCAAATGCCATGAAAATGCTATATAACTAGTGAAAATGACACCTTTTCCAAAAATAGTGATGGAAAAATCTGTAAGTATTAAAATACAGAGGCAAATACCTTTCTCTAAACTTTCTGGCCACAGTTGGTTGCATCTGCAGATACAGAAGCTCCACACAGAATAGACAGGGATTATTTCATACATATTCATACCTAAATCTTGGAAACAACTCAAATGCCCATCAACTGAGGAATTGATAAAGAGATGTGGTATTGTTACACAATGTGGTATTATTCAGCTATTATTCATGGAGTAGTAGTCATCAGGATAAATCTGAGGCTTTTGTTGGTAAATGGATGCAACTAGAAACCATAATCTTAAGTGAAGTAAGTCAGAACCACACATGCGAACATCATTTTATCTCCTTAATGTAAGAACCTGAATGAGAAAATAAAATCTGAAGAATACAGTAGATACTGGGAAAAGGGAACGAACTTGTTCAAAAGGAATTACTGAGTTGAGAAGAATAGGAGAGGGAGTAGGAGAAAGAGATTTATCTATGTATATAAGCAGGATCGTTTGGACAACTGTCCTGTGGATTTATGCTGGTCTGTGGAAAGAAGCAGTTGGTGTTTAATTTGTTTTGTCTCCTTTTTCAATTCTTTGATCTTTTCCCCCTCTTACATTCTTATATATTTCTTTCTTTTTTTCTTTCTTCTTCCAATTTTACATGCATATATCTGGTAATATGAACAACTAATTTGGAGATAATACTATGTATTACAATAAATACTTCAAAACTCAGAATAACTTCAGAAATGTTTACTTAAAAATGTTCATATGTTCTTGTCAAAGAAACATGTCATTATGAACATGGAAATAACTTAAATACATACAAACTAAGTCACTCTAATTGTAAACTACTTCAAAAATGGAGAGTAGAACACATCAAAGAATTTTTCGGTATTAAAGTGAAAAATAGTGACTAGACTATTTGAAATTATTAGTTGTTTGATTCTTCATTACAGTTCAAACATAAATGGTCTTATAAAGTGAAATTAGAACTTCCATTTTGCCCCAAATTCCCATATTTTCATAGAGACAAAGTAGAGATTTCAATCATCATAATTGCCCTCAACTCCACCATAGTAGCAGGCACTATTCGAATGTCATAATGTACAGGCTCTCCTTAATTGCTAAATATATGTTAACTATTTAACTTTAGTTCATTTAACTATAATAGAAGCCTAAAAGGCAGATAGCATCATTATTATCTTCTCAATGAGGCTAAGAGAGATTATCAGTGTCTTATAGCTAAGAAGTAGAGCTACAGATTCTATCATGACAATTTCACATAGGAAAGTATGCTTTTAAGTATGATTCTGTGCTGTGAACAATATGGGGATTCTGCTGAACAGCAAGGGCACACAGACATTTTCAAATACAAAGATGCTCAGCTCATGAACACTCATCAACAGCTGAGGATGGTCTGGTCACAAATAAGAAACTAGAATTAATCCCAGGGGGCAAAATCCAAAGGGGACAGGGAATAGACAGAAGTAAACTTTACAAGTATGCTACTGCCATCAGAGACTATGCGGACATAGTACATCATATAAGCTTTCCTTTGCTGGACATAATATCCAGCCTTCACAGATTATGGAAGAGGTTTAATTTGGGCCGTGGTCTAAGGGGATTTAATCCACAGTCGGCTGAAGCATCATGGCAGAAGGGAATGGAGGTGTCAAGGAGCTCAGTGCATAGAAGCTGGGAAGCAGAGAACAGGATCAGTGTTAGAGACAAAGGGGTGAGGAGCCCGCTACAGAACCAGGCTCGCAGCTCCATTACCTGTCTGAATACCTTCAGAAGTGAACTCTACCAGGTCTGTGGGCAGCTCCCAGGCCAGTTGACTTGGCATACTCACACTCGGTCACATGCTTGGTCACTGTCTTTGTATCTTCTTCATTCCTGAGATGCAGTGCTTGACCCCCAGAATGAAAGGATGACAGGGTTACTCTGGGTCACATTGGTAGTGTCAACCCTCACATGATTAGTCCATGGCAGAATGACATGACACAGGGGCAAGGCAGAGGAAAAGCTGCAAATGCCACAGTGGCCAAGAAGCAGAGCACATGAAGGGAGAGCTGGGAAGGGAAGGGGGAGACCCTAGGTCCCAGGGACCCACCTCTTAAGACCAGACCCCACCTCCTAAGAGCAAGTCAACTAGAGCACCCCATAATCCAGTCACTCTCCAATATCCCCTCCAGTGAATATCCAAGGTTCCTGGGTAACATCTAGATGTAAATGGTAACAGTCACAAAATGTTTTATAAATTTTTAAATTAAAACATTGACTGTTGAAATGTAAGACATTCCATTGCAGCTCACTAATGTACAGAACCAGAACAACAAAAGAAAAACATTGCTTCTACACCTACATGAAAACATATAAGAAAAAATTTTGTGTACTTATGCTAAGTGGTTTAAAATGTAAAATGATACAATAATGAGAGAATTAGGGAGCTGTTAAATTAAAAATATACCTGTTATTCAAACCCAGTAAATATTCTTATCCTACTTTGTCAAAAGAATAAAAAGCTAGCCATACAATTAAGCTGAAGAAGACAGCCATAAGATTTACCTACACAGAGGTGTGGCACCATGGGGTGGCCAGCTTGCTGCAGAAGCCAAGGATGCATTTCTGAGTTCTGTGGGAACTCAGCCTTCCATAATGCCTGATCAGACTTGGAAGTGTGCAATAGTTCCTGCACCTAGAATTTTAAGAACTCTTTCTGGGATGTGCTGCTGTGTTTGAAGAACTGGAAGTACTAGGCAATCACTATAAATAGGCAATCATACTGTAGGAAGGAATAGCATGTGCAAAATACAGCTCAAAACACACTGAGAAGGAAACCTACAAGGATCAAAGAATATGCTCAACATATGCTTCGTGTTCTAGATGAAATGAAACTGAATATGGGATCAGTTCGACAAAAATCAGGAATAAGATAAGCCAAAAAAGAGATGAAAGAGTTAAGCAACCAAATTAAAGGACAAAATGCTGTCAGAAGGCCAATAAATTAGAAACAGCAAGGAACAGAATGATCACAGCTAAAAAAAAAAACAAACAAACAAACAAAAAAAAACAAGCTGGTGATAGTAAAGTAAGATCTGAAATACTAACAAAGGGAATAAAACAAAAAAGACCTTAAAGGTAGAAGGTATGGAAGGAGAATGATGCCAAACTCATACAAACAAAGCAAAGCATAGCCTTTTTCTTATGTTTGGGACCCGTGTGAGAAAGGTAATTCAATTTAAAGAAGCACTACTCCAGACCTCTAAAGTTAGCAAAAGTAAAAAAATAAAATTAACAGGTATAAAAATAGCTAATTAATACACACAAAGACTCAATGTAAATGTAAAAAATGCAAACCAAAACAATGCATACAGATTTTAATGATCATGTCAAAAACTGAAAAGTTTTATAAAACATGGCATTGCCAGGGGTATAAAACACAGGAGGCTGAGTATCATTTGAACATGCAAACATCTTTCAGCCCAGCATGTTCACCATGGGGCCTTCATCGTACCTGGACACTCAAAGCTAAGGAAGGAATGGGTATAAATCTGTACATTTTATACTCATTGTACAAAACAGAAAAAAAATGCATCTTATTTTACAATGAATTAGTTAAAATCATGGAATTTTCCTGAAATAGTAAAGTACTGAAAAGGTATTTACTGAAAACTGCAGCAGCTCTTTATATACTGATATGGAAAGAGATTCCATGTGAATCAGGTGACACAAAAGGCACTGGAGAATAGTTATAGTATGAATGCATATGTGTATGAAAAGTATATAGCTTATATTAATGAAAATATATTTAAAAGATACATTGTAATTCATGCAAATGGTGCAGAGAATTTGGGAGTAAAAGATACTTTATTTTACAATTAAATTTTAATCATTGTAATCAATTTTATTCTGCTTTTTTTTAATGTTATAAAAATTTAGAAGCTTTCTACTACAAAAGGAATTGATAAAGTTATAGTTTTTTATGGCAAATGATCATTAACTAGAAAAATTATATGATTCCAAGAGAAGACTCCCTTGAACTTTATCATAGCTAAGATTTCATTCTTAAATCTGTGCCATTCCTTTTAATACCAACTAAGAACTTACATGATTTATTATACAGGAACTAGTGTGGAACAATTTCATTTTGTATATACAAAGAAATGTGAATAAAGCAAATGTAACTATCATTTAAATCATGAACAAGTGTTATGAAAATGTACAGCATTCGTTTTGTACATTGTTGCAGACAAAATATTTTCTTCTCCTGGAACCTTCAATGAAGGCCCACACCGTCTTCTTGGCAAGACGTCCAAGGGGGTGAGGATGTCACTGACAGGCACGAACTGACAAGTTTCAGACCCCAACTTTCATAATTAGCTGATGCTGCTTCAGAGAACCAAACCACAGGCTTTTGGTATAGTCCTATTGTTTGACTTTGAACCATGTTTTGTTATCCACAATTCCAATCAATCACTTTTTAATGATTTTTTTTCCTATTTGCTCACATCTTTATTTGAAAGGTACAGTTAAACCTACCTTGGTTACAATACTTTCTGCCTTTCTCATAGAGATAAAAGGATTGAATTCAACAAAAGTTAACTATATATAAATACAGGTGTAGGTGTTGCTCTTTATTTTTGCATTCTTTTTGCCTTTAAAAAATATTCTCTCTTTAAAAGTCCAGATAAATTACTGAAAGAGGGAATTAATGAAATAAAGTATAAAGCAAGACAAATTTGCTATCCTCCTCTTTATTCGGAAAGGATGAAGCAGAAATCCTGGTCACCCATCCCAGGTCTGCTGGCTCCACTGAACTTGTGTTGGGGCTCAAAAAGCTATGACTCAAAAGTGCAGCATTTTGGTTACTGAGAGCTTCGAACTAAAGGAGAACTGAGGTCTCTCTGGGCTTTTCCCACTGCCTTTTCTCACACCACACCTTTGCGCCAAAGCAGAGAAGCCTTAGAGCAGGGTTCCCTGAAGTTGCTTTACTATCTGACCAAGGGAAATTCCTTTAGGAGAAGCGTAAGTGTCATGGGCTGGTCCCTGACACCCACTGAACAGAGAACATGAGCTCATCAGAAATGGACAGCAAAGGCCTGACACTTCGCTTGCAAAGACCTGGTCACTGGCAGACATCTGTCCTTACGAGAGACTTTCTTTCCACCATGGGCTTCTCCCCTTTCCCTTCATGTAGCCTGTCAGCCCCTCCTCCCAGGATAGCCAAGCTCATAATTCTGTAGCTCCAAATGCTGTTGAAGCTTCAAGCATCTGGTCCTTCCCTAGGTGTCATATTCATGTGGTTTCTCTGCACAAGTACATTAATAAATTTGCATGATTTTTCCTATTAATGTCTGTTTATTTTTTAGGAGACTCAATTAGAGAAAATGCAGAGAGAAGAGATAGTTCTCATCTTTGTGTGTTTCTGTTTGCCACTTTCTTGGGTGAAGAGAGAGGATTCAGGAGCCTAGGCACATCTGGGACTGTGAGCAGAGGAGGGGAGCAGTTGGGAGCTGGAGCAGGGCACAGAAATTAGTCCCAGGTGAAAGGCACACTGTAAAGAGGCAGAAAGGGGCCAGCTTGTACAAGGTTTGCCCACAGCGCTGGTGAAGGGCTGAGACAAGTTCTCCTAGGGGCCCAGGGAGCAGACTAGCAGTCATGTGCACAGCACAGGGAAATGCTGACAGCACTGGACTCCTTGAGGCTTTGCTGTATTTGCTCCATTAGCCCAGGCTTCACCCTGTCCCCTCTATGACATGCCCAGCCAATCACCTATTCCTGCAAGGGAAGACAGAGAAGACCAGAACGGTGCAGTGGCACACAAGCAGCACCGGCCGTCCCAAAAGTGGTCACCACAAAGCTGCCAGCCTTCAGCCAGTCCCAAGCTCCACCCCATCATGTCGTGTGGCAAACACTGCACTTTTTTCCTGCCTCTGTGTCTCCTTTGTTCCCTCATCCTCTTTTTCCTGGCCACTTGGTAACCCAACTTCCTGCTGCCTTTTGTTGTGCCTGTTGATTCCTTTCTTGGCAAGGCGGTCCAGGCAGCGCAGCACATACAGACACACAGCAGTATCTGCTCCCGGTCAAGGGGCTGCATCCCTGCAGGTAGCGGAGGAAACGCCAGAAGAGACAGCTGGAATAGTTGCTGGACTTGGAGCTGGTGTCAGCTGATGGATTCGAGCTCAGGAGTGGGGAGCTTCTCAATTCCTTTGATAGTTCCTCAGACCTGCTGCTAGTAATTTGGACACTGTAGGATAGGTGCTGGGGGCAGATCTCACGCAGCTTCTGGGCCACTTTAACCTGCTGCGTGACTCAACGTTCAAACTCTAAGACATCTCACAATACAACACATGCTGAAGGCACATCTACAACTTGCTCCTGGCCAGGCCATCTTGTCACATTTAAGCTTCAGGCCATGGTTAGAAGGCCTAAAGGCAGAAGCAGAAATTCACCTCCTTTGTGGAGGCCTCACATCAGTTGTGAAGCAAAACCTACGCCCCATGCATGTTATACATTCATCTCTGGCTGCTGGGACAGTGGGAGCTGCACACCTTTGTCCTGGAGCCCAGTTGGAAGGCCCCAAGGTGACAGCTCCCACCTCCTCTTATAGCCTGCTCTATGCCTCTCGTTCTTTTGTTGCTGTTTTTTTTTTGGAGGGTGGGGTTTGGTACTGTGGATTGAACTCAGGACCTTGTGCTTGCCAGGCAGGCACTTAAGCTCCTGAGCTATCTCCCCAGCCCTGCCTCTTGTTAACACAATAGTAAAGCAATGAAATCCTATAAACAAAACAAAAAAAAAAGAAAGAAAAGAAATCCTATAAACAAAGACTTCAGATAATTCTACTTTTTTTCCATAATTTTATTGAGAAACAAATAGTAATGAGACAGTTTCAAATCAAATTGGTAAGACAGTTTCAATAATTAACACATTGCATACATTCTTCCTAGTGGTTAATTGCTGTACAAGATGCGGACATGATATCCTATTTACAAACACCATTAGAACAAATCCCTCTATTCATTAAGAGAATGTAACTATATTTCTATCCTAACTACTTTGTATATACAGATACAAAATGGACATTCATCTGTATCCCCTTTTTTGTTTAGCTCCATTATCTGAATATTATAGGTGTGTAGACTCAGCAAAATATTCTAAAAGAGTTCAGTAGTCCATAATAGTATTGGGTCTTCCGCTTGACTGGCAATGTCAGAAATTGTTGACATGAGTGCCCTACATCTCACTGCAGAAAGAATGGCTATCATAAAGAAATCAACCAACAACAAATGTTGGAGAGGCTGTGGGGAAAAAGGAACCCTTCTCCACTACTGGTGGGAATGTAGACTGGTGCAACCATTATGGAAATCAGTGTGGAGACTTCTTAGAAAAGTTGGACTGGAAATCCCATTTAAACCAGGTATTCCTCTACTGGGAATTTTCCCAGAGGATCTGAAAGCATCATATCATAGAGATATATGTGTGTCTATGTTTATAGCAGCACAATTTGTGATAGCCAAATCTTGGAAACAATCAAGATGCCCATCACCTGAGGAATTGTTGAAAAAAATGCGGTATTTTTACACAATGGAGTATTATTCAGCTATTAAGAATGATAAACTCGAAACCTTTATATTGAAGTAGATGCCACTTGAAGATATATTCATAAATGAAATAAACCCAACACACATATGTAAATATCATATATTTTCCCTAGTTAAGAACTCAAAAGAAGAAATATAAATAGAAAGGTATAATACAAGTAAAAGGAAGGCAGGATCTCGAGGACTAACTAATTAAGAGAGGGAAAGGGGAAGAGCTAGGAAACATGATAATATCAAACCATACAGTTATATGTAGAAGATGGGCAAGGCAATGA
>NW_004524690.1:7543787-7556663 GCF_000260255.1 Octodon degus
ATAAAATCATAACTCGATGGCACATTTGGGAGGTGATGGAAACAGAGGGAGGCATGATTGAAGGGAGTGAAGGATGGCAAGACCTTGAGCACTCTCTCAGCTCTGGGGTCCCTGCCACCACTGCCACCCATCTCCATCCCTCTCTCTCTGTCTCTCTTTCCCCCTCCCTCTCCTCCCTCCCTCTGTCTTTCTATCTCTCTCTGTCTCTATCGCTGTGTGTGTGTCTCTCTGTGTCTCTCCCCACCACCTCTCTCACCTGCCACGAGGTGAACAGCACTGCCCCATCATGATATCCTGCCTCACCTCACATCTAAAGTGGTGGAGCCAGCTAACGATGCACTGACACCTCTGAAATCATGAGCCGAATATTTCTTTTCCTGTTTTAAGATATTGATGTCAGCTATTTCATCACAGTGCCAAAATGCTGGATAAATAGTATTCCCCTTCAGAGAAAAACTGTGCTACCTAGCTGGTGTGTGAAAAAGGAACTAGACTAGCTAAGATTTTTAACTTTCTGATCGTTGCAGGTACAAAATGTAGAAATAGTGATCTATCAGTCAGTCCAAGAGATCGATGCGGTTAACTGGAACTAAACTCCTCAGAGATCTTGTTTACATTTTCTCTTTGATCACGAGACTGGTGGACGCCATAGGAATGGGCAATTTCTCCAATTTATGTTCTACAGAACATCCCAAGAGAGATTTTTAATCACACACATCTTGCTGTGTTCTAAACACTATTTTAAAGTACTGTATAACCATTAACACATTCAACTCTTCCAGTACCACTTAAAGGTAAATTTTATTATTGTGATAACTTAAGCATGGAGAAACGCAGATAATTCATAACTTGGCTGTGATTTTACAGCTGGTAAGTGTCAGAGCTTTTGCTACCCTGCTCCTGTCATCAAGACAAAGCAGGATTTCTGTAGTCCAGCATCACTGGTATTCTGCGCTGGATAATCTTCCATTGTGCAGGACTGGCCTGCATATTTCAGTATTTCTTCCCTCTACCCTTTAGATCCCTATCCCTTGGCCCTTTGGCACAAGGCAAAAAGTCTTCAGGAATTTCGAAGTGTCCCCTGGAACCTTATATCATCTCTTTTTGAGAAATCAAGCTTTGCTTTTGTCAATGAAGGAACGTGATTGCAAAAAGGGAAATGATAATAGAAAAACATGAGCTTGCTAAAATAGTCCTATCATATCTTCTCATCTTTTAAGATAGATTCATGAAATATCTTTGAATAGCCCTTTACTTGTTTAATTGTCTTCTATTCCTAATTTCTTTCTAAGCTTTCTGTGGGTTAGGCGGCTAGGAAAGGGAACACTCTGCTTCTCACAGTAAGTCACGCATATTGAAGAACTTGTTGTATCTTTGTATTGCTAGATGGCATAGACGAACAAAAAACACGAAGAACTGCACAAATTTCAGCCCAGTTGATGAAAAGCACTCGCACTGAATTTAGAGTCCGTAAGGCAATCAGAACATATGAAATGTTAAAGTATTGGCACAGGCCACTTTTTCTGTGAGAATTAAAAGCAAAATGACCACTGATGGCAAAAGTGAATAGGGCAGGCTTTGTTGTAAAGGTCAGTTTGCAGAATCTAGAAAGGAAAAGAAAAAAAAAGACAAATTGGCATCCTGAATAGGAGTTGAGTGATGTACAGAAGATGGTGAGGATGCTGGCATTGCTAGAATGGATGGTACAGACAAAGAAACTAAGATGCAAACATGAAAGAAGGCCATAATGCGTCTTTAAAGGTCTATGAACAAGAATATGAAACAATACAGGTGTCTTAGGAATGTTAATGAGCAAGGAGCAATAAGGGATGTAAGGGAACTCATGGTGAGTTCAGAAAGCTGTTAGATAATCTATTTAAGTGGTGATGAAAAAGAGACCAAGATGTTGACTATAAAATGATAATTAATGGAAATGCTTTCAAGAAGAAAAGATTGGCAGGAATTGATAATTTATCGGACACTGAAAACAGTAGCAAGTTTGGTGAGGAGTTCTTAAGAGGGCACAGCATGCCAGTAACCCTTTCCTTCAGGGAAATGTGCTTTCCTTCCTGCTCCCTCCTCTAAAATGTGAGGTAGACCCTAGCAATTCATTTCCTTTTATTAATTTTTATTTAAGAGAAAAGATAGTAGATAAGACCTTAGAAATAATATACAATTTCAAAACAAAAAACAAGATGATGAGAATTGAACAATGGTTGCTATATTGCACATTGCTGTCTTCAATGTAGTTGCTCAGATTACCAGATATCAGCATGTAAAATTGGACAAATAAAAATTTTAAGAATTAACCTTTAAAAAATCAACAGAAATTAGTAGCACAGTCATCTTAGCTATCCTGTGTATATTCATACATGATTTTGCCTTTCCTTTTTCCTTGCTTTTCTCCTTTACCTCACCCCAATTGTTCATCCCTTTTGAGCAGTTTTCTTTCCCTTTTACTACATCTATTATACCATTAAGATATTATTTACTCTCATAGGTTCTTACACTAGTGAGACAATACAATATGTACACATGTGGGTCTGATTTATTTTACTTAGAAGTATAGCCTCCAGTTGCAACCATTGACCTGTAAGAGCTTAAAGTTTTATTGTTTAGCTGAGTAACACTCCATTGTATAAAAATATCACATCTTTTCTATCAGTTCCTCAGTTGATGAGCATTTGGGTTGTTCCCAAGATTTAGCTATGTGTATATAATGTACGTATATAGAGAAAGATTTACCTTAAAAACTGAACTGGCAAGGTGGTGGAGCTAGCAAGTCAGAACAGAACCGAGCGCAATGCCTTGAGCACATTTCTCAGCTTCCAGCTGCTGCCTCAGGAGCCCCTTTGTCAACCCAGCAAAGATTCTAGAGTGAGCTGATGAGCGAATCAAAACTCCACATCATGGAACACTGTCTTGGAGAGACACCTGTTAGCTTAATTATAAACTGTCATCAGAATAAAAGGAATAAGAATAGGTAAAGAAGTTAGATTATCATTATTGGCAGATGACATGATACTTTACTTGGAAGACCCAAAAAACTCCACCAAGAAGCTACTAGAATTGACACAGAAATTCAGTAGCATAGCAGGATACAAAGTCAATACCCAAAAGTCAATAGCATTCCTCTACACAGATAATAAATTGTCATCAGGTGTGCCCACACTCTGGGGGAAGGGATTAGACAAGAATGGGAAAAGTACAGGTATGCTAATTAGCTTACCTGTGGGAATCACTTAAAAATAATGGGGCACCACTAAGGATCTGTCTTTACAATTAAAGAAATGCAAAAAATCATAACAGAGAGACAATGGAATGAAAATTTGTTAACATTTGGTAAAGGAAAGGTAGAAGAAAAGCTAAACACATAAAAGAAATTATAAAGAAAAGTACTGATGCTGCCAAAATCAAACGAGTAATATGAAAAAATAAGTTTAAACTTTTCTAGAATGCTTATGAAATAGCTGAAAAGATGAAAGCAAGTGAAAAAAATGATAAATGATGTATGGAAAAAAGAGGTAATGTTTGGGGAAAACCACTGTTCCCTAAGAAAACCAAAACAAATAGCAGACTCATATATTTATATATTAACCCATGTAATGTTTGCATACTTATTACACAGACATGTAAACTTTTTTATGTGTATGTTATAATGTATATTATGTGTCAATAAAATTTTCCATGCATGAAGATATGTCTAAAATGGTATAGCATAGATATATATCTGAACAAAAAATGGAATATAGTGATAAAATCAGTGGCCTAAGATAGCAGGGCAAAAAAGACCAATTTATTTTAAGAGATTGATCAAACTGACCTCCAACACCTCCTGCTGTAGCAATAAATGCAAAGCCATGAGAGATTTTCTACAGACTTTTAGAGGAGAAAAAAATTGGTAACCTAATAATTTTACAACCAGTTCTCTTCTGTGTAAAGGCTAAAAACAAAGATATACAATTAAGAAATACAAGATTAGACTTGGGTACAGCTCAGCTGTGGAAGACTTACCTGTTGTGCGCAAGACCTTGGCTTTGATCCCTGCCATCAAGGGAGGAAGGGAAGCAGGGAAAACAGAAATGTAACAATTTGAATCTAAAGCTATAGATTGAGCTTATAAAACTCAAGAAGCCTTACCCAAATTGAACAGGAAAATAGTTAACTATTTTGAGTTAAATTTCTGTCATTACTCCCTTGGACAGATTTGTCTTTCAGTCTTCCATCAATTCCAGGTACATATTTCCTTTACCTAATCAATCATATCCTCATATGTTATCTCAGACACTTGCTTCTCATAACTCTGAGTTTGCCCAGAGTTTGAACTTAATATACTTGCAATGTATATAAGGTACTTTTCACTCAGACCAATCAGTAATAATGACATAAGATATAACCAATCGATAACTGCCAAATACTCTGCTTCTGCACTTCCTGCTTGCTTGTCCCATATAAGGCCCAAACTACCAAAGATTAGGGCCTGATATTTTGGTAATTGATTAAATTCCTATTGGACCCATCGACATTAAGTAAATCTGCTTCCAAATCCTGGTTGACATTTCACTGTTTATGTTTGCTGCTGCAAAATAAGTATCGGCATATTACAAACCCCTAATACAATACCAGTAATAATCTAACACGTGAATACAATAGAAAACCACAGAGATTCATGTTTCCCACAAGTTTCAGGAGCCAAGCATTGAATATACACAAGTGCCTAAGCAGACAGATTACTAAAATTGATTCAAGTAGACAGAATTTCAATACATCGATGGCTTTTGAAAAAATTAAAAACAAAAAGTCAAAAATAAACTTCATTGTGATTTAAAAATTCTTTCAAAATCTGAGTTGCTAAATAATTCACCACATTAGCCATCTGAAGGCATTTTTAAGTACCATGTTTAACAATTATACCTCCTTTGTCATAATTCCTTGGTGCACAGAGATATTATGTATTATCCCTTTTTGATTACTCTGGCACTCTCAGGAAATTGGAGAGGGCTGGCCAAGACACCACAAGTAGAGATGACATGAATGCATTTCAATCCCAGTAAGAATGAATTACCCCTTCTATATATTAAATCAACTCCATACTGCACATCTGGTTGGTCTCTGTGAGGATCAGTACTGTACTGGTGGCTCAGTACTGATGAATCAGACATTGAGCATTTGCAATAACAAGTCAGCCTTGGGGAGAGAGAGGCCCCACCAAGAGTCTTGTACAGAGGCTCCATCCCTGGCACGTATGTGCAGCACCATTCAGAAGCCCACTGTGTAAACACTCTGGTGGCATAGACACACCACTTCCTGTGGACATGTCACGCACCCGATCCCTCTTGTTCAGGTCTTCCTTTGCTTTCCTGTCAGCCCTCATGAGAGAAAGAAAACTGTCTGCTTTGAATATCTTCTCCATACTAGTGTCTTTTTTCCATACTTCTTGCCCTTTCTTCTTTTTTTTCAAAGTGACGATTTCTTTAATAAATGGGAGACTGGGCCGGCCAGATAGCACAGCAGACTAAAGCGCCTCCTTAGACAGAGGGAAAAGAGGAGGAAAGGAGGGAAGGGGGGAGGGGGAAGGAGAGGGAGAAGAAGGGAGAGGGGAGGGGGAAGGAGGAGAGAGAGGAAAGGAGAGGGGGGAGGGGGAGAGAAGAACAACAAAAGAAAGAAAACTTTTAGGAATGGAATCGTTCTGATTCCTTAGATGCCCTCAAGTCACCTTTTTTGATTGTTTTGGTTTAAGTACTGGCTTCTTTTTAATGCTCCTAATGTCTTCATCAATTATTCTCTTCTTTGCCACAACTTCAAACACTGTCTTTTACTGGTCAGACTGCAAATGTTTCAATTTTTTTCCTCTAATTTTTGTTCTGATTCGCACTGTAAATCTGCCTAAAATTATTTGGCAATGTCCATCCATTGTTTGGATGCTATGCTGCTTGACACTTTCTCCTCCAGAGAAACTAGTCTATCACTTTTAAATGTAGCCTCCCACAAAGTTGCACAAATTGTAGGCAAATTCTTTGCCAGCATGCAACACATGTGGCTTCTAGTGCAATTCCTAGCAATATTCATTTCTATTTGAAACTTATCAAAACAACCTTTATTTTCTATATTCCCATCACAATTCTAGCCTTCTGTACTCACCAGAATTTCTCATCAAGCTCAATTTACAAAATTCTAGAGTTTGTCTAGCTCACCTTTCCAAACTCCTAAAAGCTAATGCGAAGGTCTTCTATCATTTGATAGATTCACTGAAACAACTCTAGTTCTTATGAACAGTTTTCAGTGTAAGTCATCTTTCTGCCACGATAACAGAATACCTGAAATTTTCCGTATTATAGGAAGGAAAGGAATGCTTTGGCCCTTGCTTCCACAGCTTTCAGTCCATGGTAATTTGACTCTGTTGCCTGGAGCCTGCGGCCTGACGGAACATCATGATAAGAAGCCTGTAATGGAACAAAGCTGCTGACCTCACTGCATCCAAAACGGAGCAGGGGTGAAGGAATTGTCCTGATATCCTTTCCAGGAGCAGGTTTTCAGTGCTCTACTTTCCTTCTACCAGGCATTGTCTCCTAAAGCTTCCAGTATCTCCCAGGAGTGTCATAGGCTAGTATCTATGCCTTTAGCATTTGGGCTTTAGGGGGCATTGAAGATCTAAACCATAACACCAGGGTAGTAATGTTGGACCTCTACCAATTACAGAATAGGACTATTCTAGATGTTTGTGTTGGAGCAAGAGAAATATGTAGGAACTTATACCAGTACCTGATCCCCTTACGTCTCTGCTCAGAGATGAAAGCTCTGGTGACACTTTGGACTCCCAGGTATAAATATCAACAAAGATCTGTCCAAACTCACCAAATTCTTGAATATTTAACCTTTCTCCAATGGACTACTAACCAAGAAGATGACAGCAGGTCCTTTTGAAAAAATTATTATCACTTCAATTTGCTACGGTATTTCAGGTTCACAATCAGGGAAATCAAGCTTTATTTTACTTAGGTCAGAAAGGGGAAACTAACCTCGGTATGCAAACTGAGTAAGGTATCACAACTTTTTATTGAGGCAGAAAGGAATCCTTGGTTTCCTTTGTGCGTTTGGCTGACTTTCTTTGTTTTATTCATCATGGCTACAGTTCTCTGAGTCAGGCCCTACTTGTTGCCATTCAACCTTGTTGTGCATTAGAGTGGTTGGGACCTCATTACTTCTGATAGCTACATACTGGCACTTAAGCACTATTATTTTGATATCCTATCACTCCTATTGCTATCTAGAAGCAATTTCTATAATGGGACAATGCAAAATATTGTAGATGTATATGAACAGACACATTGAGTCTCCCAGTGTCTTAGTTATTTTCTTCATTGCTGGACAAAATACCTAACATCCACAACTCTAAGGAAAAGAGACATATTGTGGATCATAGTTTGTAGAGGTTCCAATTCATAGCCAGCTGGCTCCAAAGCAGAGCAACATGGCAGACCCACATGACAGAAAAGAAGCAGCTCATTGTACGGCAGTGGATACAAAGAGAGATCAAGGAGGTGCAGAGGGAGATAGCCCTTCCAGGCTGTGCTCCCAGTGAGCCACCTGCTCCAACCAGGCTTCACCTCCCCATATCACAGCTATCTCTGAACTCATCTGTGGACTCACCCACTGTGATGGGTGTCATGCCCACGTGGTCCAGTCACCTCCCAGAGCCCCACCTATGAATGCATCCGGTTTGGGGGAAATATCTATACGTAAACTGTAACATGCAGCAATGCCCTTTTAATAAGGGAATTTCTTATGGCTTTGATGTATAAAATTTACTTCAAGCACTGTTTGTGGTACAATCATCTAGTCTCCTACTGCCTTACTGAGCTCAAGCTGCTACAAGATACCACAGTCTAGGTGGTCTTAATGGCAAAACTTTATTTCTGACAGTGCTAGAGCTAGGAAATCCAAGATCCAAGTGACAGCCAGTTTGGTTCCTGGAGAATTTCATTTTTTATGGTCTATAAAATGAGGGGATTGTCCTGAATCAAACTTAGCTACTAAGGTCCCCTTGATGATTTTATGGGGTAGTTATACAAAGGTCAAGAAGATAGACTTTTCCTCTGCTAACTTGCAAGAAATAAAGTATTCTTCCTTGTACAGGTAGACTAATGAAGAAATAAAAACTTGCTAACCACAAAAGAAATCTGTATTTGGATCTAGAGTATTGGTTACATGTATCAAATGGAGCAAACATTGGTGAATCAAATTAAGCTCTTTCATAGTAGTTATGCATATATGGTATGCATGCGTACAGTAAAAATACATGCATATATCTGTGTATATATAACATGCATAATATAAATACACAATATGAATAACTGAGAAATATAATTTCTGCTGAGAATAAATGATAAAAGCAATGGCTGCTTCAACCTCCTGAATTTATTTAAGACATTTTTATGGTCATTTTGATTCTGGGAAGAACCCAAAGTCTTATTCTGCCAGACACAATGAATAGGCAGGATGAAGACAAATGATGACGTCTCAGGAGCCCATCTTTCTGCTGGCCGGCACACAGCAGCAATGTTCACTTCATTTCTGACAACCCTTCATAAAGGCACTTATGAAAGAGGACTACCAGAACTGCTGCAGAAAAGGACAAGAATGACGAAGGGTGTGTTCAGAGTGAGTTGGGTGTAGTTTAACGGGAACAAATGGAAATGTGTCTTTCGCTGTAGTAAAAATTGTAATGTTATCATCCATCTGTTCTGATCACCCCTTGTATGTTAAGTAAATATCAAATCACCTTTCCTTGTAATCAATGTTTAATTCCCCACACAAGAACAAGAACTGGACATCTTTTTTTTTTAATTTATTTATTATTTTTTGGCAGAACCAGGGATTGAACTCAGACCCTTACACTTGCCAGGCAAGCGCTTATTCTATAGAGCTTTCTCCCCAGCCCATGAAATGGACATCTTGACAACAATAAGAAATCACATTCATTTGTATATATAAAAACATATAACTTTTATATTAAAACATATATAAAAACAAAGACCTCCTTGTTCATCATTGGCAGTAACAACACAGAACATACCTTGATAAAAAGAAATATAAATACATAATATTTTATATCATGGGCTGTATTTTCAAAATTATAAAATTAAACTATCTTTGCAAGAAACAAACTTCTCATGGTTTTGTTCATATTTATACAAAAAAAACTGCAAGAAAATGAAGTATAAAACAACGTCAGACCTCAAGTTAGCATCTCAGATTTAACAACTTTGAATTATCTAAATGTTGCCTAAAGAAACATTTATTCTGTAGCTCAATGATCATAAACTTAACAAAGATATTATAGCTTTGTAGGCAGATATTCAAGCAGTGAGCTCTTACTTTGAAAACTAAATGACTGAATTGGCCCTTCCACATCCTAAGCATCAGGCTGATCGGGGTTTATAAGGATGGTGCTCAGTGGATAACCACTAGGTCCTTTGTGCCATGATCTCAAGGATTCTGAGAAGTTTGTCAACATCATCATAGAAACACAAGATGCTGCTCATTTTATTTTATTGAAATAAAAAGTTTTCTCCATTTCATGTTAATAAACTAGATATGTTTTATCTCCCACTGCAGTGTAACAGGTTTATCAAAATTACAGCACCAGGTTCCAGCCAAGAGCAGACAGTTCCAATTTCTAATTTCTACAAGCAACAGCAATCAATTGTTTCTACATGAACGTGTTAATCAGAGGCCTTCTGTAGTCAGAACGTAGAAATATGTCCTCATAATAAAATACCATTTCCTAGGAATACAGCCCTACTTTTATCTTGACTCACAAACAGCATGTCTAAATAAACTCTTGACTCCTAGAAGCTCTAGAAGCTGTTTATATTTCTTTAGATCACCCAATTAAAATGAAACAGAAGTTAACTAGCTAACGCACACAAAATGAACATATATATACACACACACACACACAAAACACACACACACACACACACACAAACACTCTCTTAAATGTTTGAACTCTGTAATAGTAAAAAACATTCCTAAATAGTTGTCACTCTTATTTTAAAATGTTTCTGTTTTAGAGATGGAAAATAATAGACTATTAAGATTCATGATTCAAAGTCATTTGCATTACATGTTCATTTATGATTGTTGCAACATAATGTTTAAATTTTCCTTCCCCTTTTAAATGAAGATGACTCTATAAATGGACTTAATTACCTTTTTATGATCGACCGGCATATGCAGTACCCGGGTAGGACATGTTGGAAAGTTTCAGGAACCTGAAGGCCAGAGCATTCTCTTAGTACTTTAGTTATTATTTTCTACCACTAACTCTTGTTACCTTTTATGTATACTGAGATACTGGTGAAGTATTTGTCCTTTATACTTGTCCTATATTTTACAAATTTAGTTTACGTTCTATCTTTGACCCTCTAGAAAACATTTGGTAGAATAAGCCCTCACTTTTCAGCAATGTAATGTTGAATACACCTAAAATTGCTTTCATTTATTCACTAACTTTTCACTAACAAGTCATATATTTCCAAGCACCTAGAATCAACACAAAAAGCTGATAGCACTATTACAGAAAATAGAGCACTTTGAGAGTCATACTTCACATTCTTTTTCAATTAAGGGTGCCTTATTTTCAAGAATTAAAGTAAAGGAAAATAAAAGAAAGGGTGGAACAAAAGCCTTCAAAAATTATCACTTTGAAAGAAAATACTAATTAAGAAGATTATTCATAGGAAATTCCAAATACAATAATTTGATCATTTAGACTGATTTAAAATGTATCTAATGCATTACAAATGTATTTGTCATTCACAGTGAAATATGTGGTGCTGTATCAGAAGCAGACTAAAAAACGGATAAAATTGCTATTCTTCATTACATAGCATTCAGGTTTAAAATATTTATTCAACAAGTGATCATGGATTTCCTGCCTATGTTTATCCTGTCAAATTACCTGTCAAAATTTTTTAAATCAAGTAGATCTATTGTTTCACTGGAAAAATGTCAGAATGGGATTTTAGCTCAGTGGTACAGTGCTTGCCTGGCATGTACAGGGCCCTAGGTATGACAGGCACAAAAGAAAGGAAGGAAAAAAGAAAAAAACAGAGGAAAGATGTCACATTTATGCCTGCAAATGGCTTACACACACACAATCACCTGGTGACAGAACATGTGATTGAGCAAAACAAAATCATTCCTTCCTCCAGTCTTAAATATTTATTAACTGTTTTTCTATTTTTGCTCTTTAGTCTTAAACAATATGATTATGAAGCTGTAGTATAGGCTATGTGTCCCACATTAATCTAACAGATTTAAGAAATAGAATAGTATATGTTCAAAGAGTTAAATCCTCTAGAGGCAAAAAGGTGCTCCTACATGATTTAAATTTTCCATGAGAGTTCACTTGCGGCAAATTCTCCAGTAGTAATATTGAAGTGTTTACATAAATCAGCATGAGCCAATCCTTCTAAGTATGTAAAGTGTGGCGTGCTAGGGATTGTATATGATTCTTATAAATGGCTTTAGAAAGACAGCTATGAACGTTTATCCCTACTCCACATCGCATGCCTTTGTATAGTCTTCGCCTACCCAGTCTCACTTCCCACTGAATGCCTTCAAAAAGAACACTTTCTCGCTGTTACGCCATAGGTGCCATTTCTGGCTTCACAACACCTCCAGGTGAGGCAAATTCCAGCTATAGGTAAGTGCAAACAGACATAAAATTTGGAGATGTGCCACTCTGAGAAGTTTGCCTTCATAGCAATTTGTAGTTGGTTAACACGATTTACTGGACTTTGAGAAAAATTTTTTTTCTGAAACAGCAAATTGTATCAGCAGGGACACAACCCAGGGGTCAGTGTCAATTACGCAGCAATCATTTGATAATTAGTAACCTTGACTTCACAAAAGAGTTCATTTCCAGGCTACGAAGCAGTTTGTGCAATGGAAATACCAGGCACAACTAGCTATAGATCTGACTTTTTCAAAGAAAAAAAAAATATACAGAATTTAAGACCTTCTATTCATTAATGGTTCTATTCATCTATGTGACTCTCTATTCATCTACATGAGTAGATGAAATATCCTGAATGATTTCAGGTCTTCTAAAATAGGATTCTGGTAAAGAAAATTTTAGTTTCTGATCTTTATGAAGAGTTTCTTTTCTTTTTTTTTTTTTTTTCCAGTGCTGGGATTGAACTCAGGACCCTGCACTTACCATGCAAGCACTTAAACTATCCTGGTCCCCAATGAAAAGCTTTTGAAAATATTTTAACTCATAGAACTGTGACAGTGAAGTCAAGAGTTTTAAGTTACATACTTGATTTTCGGATAACATGTACTTGACCAGGCAGAAAAAGTTTGGAAAGATACAATTTTGACTCAGTACTTTTGTGCTAGTACAATTCAAATGAAATATGATATATAAACCAGGAAAGAAAATTCTGTAACTTACCAGAAGCTCATACTACATATAAACAACATATAAATTAACAACATAGTAATGCATTCCAAGCCTCAAGAGAGGAATATAATACAAATGTTAAGAGTTTGGTTGAAAATAACGTTTAAAGATTTAATTATCTGAAATTTGGGACATTAGCTTAAATATCATATCTGCTGTATAAATATGATTTGAGTAAGAACTTTTACATATAAATTATTTGGGTAAAATTTTATAAATAACTTACACACACACTGACGATACTGTCTCCACCACAATTTGATATTTTCCAAAATATATGCTATCCTTTAAAATAATCTGACCAGAGACCCAGTCCTAGCCCAGGTCCGGTGAGTGTGCGGAGAGTTTCCTGCTACCCTGCGCCGGCGGGACCAGTCCCAGCCCAGGCGCAGCGTGGGCCA
>NW_004524690.1:7563578-7574984 GCF_000260255.1 Octodon degus
TGCATCTTGTACAGCAATTAACCACTAAGAAGAATATATGCAGTGTATTATTTGTTGAAACTGTACTTTCGATTTGATTTAAAACTGTCTCATTGCTATATGTTTATCAATAAAACTTTGAAAAGAAAAAAAATAGAAAAAAGAAAATAATCTGACCATCCCAAGGAATTCTGCTTTTCTAAATATATGCCCAATTTTTGTTTTTTGTTAGTCACAAATCAGCAGCTTTTCCCTATGATAATTTTGTTACAGATCTGTAAACTACAAAAATTAAATACAGATGTAATTTCTAGTTAAGCAATCTCTATCACAAATCCCATATAAGTCCAAAACTGCTATGTGAGGTAAACTATAGCAGTATTTATGAAACCAAAGCTTAGTCATTTATATTTGGCTCCTCTTACATTGCCAGTACTTTTTCACAATTAAATACTGCAATGAATTTTTTTTTTTAATTTGGTACAGGGTCTAGAGTTTACAGGGTTTCACTATATAGATCCGACTCATAGTGATCTGCCTGTGTTCAGCCTCCCAAGCACTGGGATTATAGGCCTACGCCCAGTCTCAATCACCTTCTCAGTGTGCCCTGGGGGCGGGGCCAGCATGGCATGCCTGGGATAGAACCTGGGCCACTGTGTCTGCCTAAGCAGATGCTCTACTCTGCTGAGCTATTTGGCTGGCAATTGCAATGAATTATTGAAGAATATTTGTTTTGAAATATCTGTAAAATAAAATCTTTGGCTGGGGATATAGCTCAGCAGCACAGTACCTGCCTGACAAGCATGAGGTCATGAGCTTGATTCCTGGTACCAAAAAATAAAAAAAATAAAATCTGTTTCAGATTGTTTACTTGACCATGTAGAGCATCAATCTAGAACACAGCCACCGCAGTGTCTAGAGTGTGCATCTCTTTGATCCTTCATTAGTTTTGACTGAACTGATTAAGCAATTTAATGAATAAACAGAGTCATTTCAAGGCAATAAGTCAAGGAAACAAAATAATAATAAGTCAAATATGTATGATATGATTTGATCTAAAGTATCTCCTAAAAGACTTGTGTGTTCAGAAAGGGGACTTTTGGAAAACTGATTAGATCATGAGGCCATTGAAAGGATCGGAGCTGAATGTGCTGTTCCAGAGTGGGGCCCAGTTGGAGGTGGGTCAATGGGACAGCATCCTATGCCCCACCCCTCTTCTCTCTCTGGCTTTCTTGCTCTGACTGTCTCCAGATCCTCTTCCCTGCCCTCCCAGCAGGATGGTTGTGCCTTGGAGCCAGCTAGCTGTGGACTGATCCTTTTGAAACTGTGTAAAACTACTTTAAAGTTTTCCCCTCTTAAATCATTTATCCTAAGTATTTGTCACAGAGACAAGAAGCTGACCACAAAATCCTAACAGGTCAAATAAAAATGGAAATGTAGCCTTTTGTTTAAAATATAATAATAATTAACATCTGAATAAGAGCTTTAAGAACTCTGTCCCAGTTCTCCATCCAGCTGAATGTGCAGCATGTAATTACAGCACAGTCTTAGAAGTGATGGAGATTTTGACTACAGTTGCCCAGTGCTATACTTCCAACAGAAAAGCATAGGGTGGTGGTTGTGGTAGCTATTGTTGAACGATTCATTCATTCTCAGCTTTCCATACCATAATGAGGGCTACTCCTCTTACTTTTCCTTCTTGTTCCATTTACTCTTCATTAATAAAATGTCTATTTATTTTCTTCCTACAAATGTTTTTAAAAGGGTGTGTGGCAACTGCAGTGGTCCCTCAGAGTCTGGGGCAGTGGTTCCAGCATCCCCCCAGGACATGAAAATCTGTAGGTGCTCAAGTGTTTTGTATAAAATGATGAAGCATCGGCATCTAATTCCTAACATCTTTCCATTACCATGCAGTAAGTCATCTCTAGGTTGCCTATAATATGTACTACAATACTACATTATGTAAGTAGTTGTTCGGCTGCATTGTTTAGGAAATAATGACAAGAAAAATGTTCTGCACATGCTCTGTACTGATGAGCTTTTTTCCTAATATCTTGTCTGTAGTTGGTTGAATTCAAAGATGGGGAACCCACGGACAAGGAGGACTGCCTGCCCAGCTATGCTGTACTTCACTTAGGACAAAAGGTTTCACATGCTCCCCCTAGAGGCACTCACCACGCTGCTGTAACCATCTACCCTTGAAGCACATCTTCAGCTAACACATGACTCTCACATGTTCTGTATTTCTCTTGACAAGCAGAATTAGACTTATTCACAATGTAGACAGCACACTAGCTCAGAAACTATAAAAGCAACCCCTTAAGAGCTTGAGGTTTTCAACTACTGATTTCTAGACATAAGAAGAAAAAGAGACATGAAAATGAGTAAGGCCTTGAGCAATGCACATAACAGCCAGCAATGCTTTTTTCTAGACAGAGTCCACTTTTATTGGATTATTGTTGGTTATTAGTGGAGAAGGTTTACATTTAATTCTGTCTTCTACATCATTAGAACTATCCACAAAAAATATCTTGGCTGTACATAGTGAGACTATAATTCTTCTGTACTCTTTCCTGAAATTCTGATTCAGTAGTCCATATATAATTGCATTGAGGCAGCTATTGAAGTATGCCATATAGTAACTAGCCACAAAGAGCCATTCAGGGACCTTGGGCACCATGTTGGCAGGGTCTGAGGCTACAATGAGACCAATGAAGTTTAGAGGAGCCCAGCAAATGGCAAAAAGTACAAAAACCACAAACATGGTGACAAAATTCCTGAAGTCCTGTGGCTTCAGTTTAGGTTTGTTTTCAGGTTTCACCTTCCGTCTGACCTGTAGAACCAGGATCCATATTCTTAGGTAACAGAATATGACTATGATCATAGGAATTATGAAATGGAAAACTACCACAGCTATTGTATATGCTGAGCTCACAGACTGAGTGAACGTGCAGGAGTAGATCCGGGGGTCATACTGGAGGGTTCCAATTCTCAGGTTTGGCAAAATGGCCACAAGTGTCAATATCCATATCAGGAACACATAGCAGAGGGAATTCTTGTTACTGTATAGCTTGTCGTACTTGAGACTGTGGCAGATGTAGCAGTAGCGGTTGATGGCAATCCCAGTGATATTGAATACAGAGCCGATGACGCTGAAACCCATCAAGAAGGCGCTAATCTGACAATGTAGATATCCCAGGTTCCACCCATTGTTAAATATAGAGGTCAGCACCAATGGGTACGGGTACACGGCGACCACCAGGTCTGCCACTGCCAGGCTCACCACAAATATATTTCCTAAAACAGAAAAAAAAAATGCAAAATATAAGTCAACACTAGTATTGCATGGCTTTTATTGTGTTTTTTCTCAGTTATTAAAGAAAGGCTCGAATAATCTCACATCATAGTACCACCACATCATAAATTAACTGGAGCAAACCTTCACCAGCAGGTAAGCCCACTGTCACCCTTGTCAAGTCGAGTTGATTCTTCATAAGTTTATGCATCCCAGAAATAGGTGTGTTTCACAGCCAAAATTACTGTCTTCTTAACTAGTTTCTCTCTGTCATAAAACACCCAAAGTTTATTATACTTGTATTACAGCTTTCATCTTGGCACCTTCTACATTGCCTGAGAAAGCACATGGCATATCATTTTGCAAGTCAGCCACAACTTTCTTAGGTTCCAGGTCTTCTATCCCTCTCTAGGCATTCAAGAGTTTTCAACTGGGTCTCTAGCTCTGCTGTTGGAGAGCAGTAGCATAAAAGGTACTTAAGAGCAAGAGGGCTCTGTTCTCAGTTGGCTGGAGTAGAGCAGTGTTTTTCTCCCTTCCGAGTTAGGCAAGCAAGGCAAGGCTTCTCCTCACCAAGCCTCAGTTCCTCTCCTAGGATATGGAAATAACGGCAGAATCGTCCTCCTCAGGTACTAGCAAGCGTTCAGTGAGGCACTGTGTGTCCCTACTGCGCGCATTATCCAGGACCACGAGGATGCTGTTCATATTCTACAACTCCCTCACCTCAACCCAAAATAAAAGGTAGTGAATCCCCAAATAAGTAAGTCCCTGACTTACAAGGATCCAAGCTGTGACCTGTCACGGGTGTGCTGTATAAGACTCACTCGCTCCAGTTATTCAGTGTCACATATTGCCTGGTACTTGAAGTTCCTATTTCATTAATTTTATATCCCCCCAAAAATATTGTAAAAATGAGGTAAAACAGCAGTCTATGATGTAAGAAAAAGGTTTACAGCAATTAAGAATTTCAGAAAAAATAACATAAAAGTAAATTCTTTTAAAAACTGGTGATGATCGTCTAAGAAATACAATAAGTTGATTCTAAAATGAATACATTTTAATTATAAATTTTTATTATTTAAATTCCTAAATTAACATTATTCAGTACATTTTAAGTGGTGATGAAAGTGGACAAAGAACCTCTAGGATGGTATTGCAACAGAAAATAGCCCCGGCCAGTATACTTCACTTTCTTAGCTTCGCAGATAATAGTTCCTGTTCCATTTCCCGTTACTGCTGCCTCCTGGAAATGGCTGGGCACTGCGGTGCATGGCTGGACACTACGATACATACTGAAAGCACTAATCACAGACATTCAGGTATTCTGCTTAATAGTTAATATTTTAAAATATTTAATATTTTTTTAAAAAATGTAAATCATGGGAAATACAACTACAAGTTAAAATGTCAAAGAAAGAAAATTCTTTTTACCCAGAAGGTCATGAAAACAAACTGACTTAATATATATGTATTTTTAATGAGCTTAAAAATGAAATCACAAATGATGGCGTGGCTTTTGTTCCTATGGTTTCAATTCTGTGCTCCATTTATTTTATACCAATTACGCTTTATTACTGTTCAAGTAATTATACTAATTAAGTCATCAGTTTAATTTTCTTTGAAGTAATTTTACTTTACAAATGGTGAGAGAAAAATACTAAGCCTCTGATATGGCTACCAGGTCGCTCCACGTGGGGCTTTGTCACACCTGCTGGTATGTGTCCTGTGGGGGAGGGGGGAGGGAGAGGGAATTTCTATTATTTTTTCATTTGACAACTATACCAGATAAGAGTAATTAAACATCTTAGTCATGATATCCCATTAGAAGACTGTGTTCCATTCTCAGCTCCCTGTAAAATTAAAAGCCTATCCACTAATACAGATATCAAAAACTCCCTGCACCCAGAATAACACATCCTGAAACTTAACAGTGTCTATCCACGGGCAGCACTTGTTCCCTGCTGGACTTGCTGCCAGTCACCTATTGCGGAGGAAGTGTAGAAGCACACAGTGTTAAACTTTAAAGGCACGCTTTCAATAACCAGCTTGTACAATTCCTACTTTTTAGAGAAGAAAACAGAAAAAAATGGTGTTCAATTGAATTAAACTACAAAATTTAGTTCTTTAATCCAGAGGGTACATGGCCATTTATTTCTTAATGATGCTTAGAGTTCTTCCCTGAGAAAGCTCCTATACTCCGATATGTGGGTTCAAAATGAAGTCTGAGGGCCAGCCAGATAGTTCAGCGAACTAAAGCACCTGCTTCAGCAGGCTCAGGGACCGGGGTTTGATACGAGGCGTGCCATGCCAGCCCCGCCACGTGGCATGAAGAGATGACTACTGACGTGGGCGTGGTGACGCACACCCGTAATCCCAGCGCTTGGGAGCCTGAAAACAGGAAGATCACTACGAGTTCGGTCTGTGTAGTGAAACCCTGTAGACCCTGGACTAAATACATTTAAAAAATATGTGGTCCAGTGGTCACGTTCTGGCTTAGTACCTGTCAGGTACCATTTAAACCAAGTCTGTGAGAACTGGAAAATTGTAATGTACTGCTGAGGAAATGGAGGCCACTTGGAGACTGCGGTGACAAACAAGAAGAAAGATGGAACAGCCTATAGATGATGACTGAAGACCCAATTATAAATGCAAAGTAGATATGTACTCTGGGGAATAAAACTCCAAACTAGAAGTGAAATGCAGCAGATGTGAGTAAGTTGGCAGACAGCTACAAAGCTGCCTTTCTAAACTGCTCCCTCACGACTAGACTCACACGTCCCTCCAGGAATGGCCACGGTGGTACGGCTTTCGCTGCTCTTCTTTTCACTACATTTCACTACTACCGCCCCCATGGCCCTAGTGCGGACAAGGGCAGTGCCTCCTCCACTCTGTCTCTCCTTCTCAGTCATCTTCTCTGTAGATTTTAGGTATCAGCACGATGTACAGCAGCACAAACAGTTTTATCTGCTCCCACCCATGCACCAGAGGTTTCTGTCTTTCCAGCTGCCTTCATTTTCTTAGTTGCCCAGTTATGTTTTGTCTCTATCACTGAATAATTTCTTTGAGGTTCTCTCATGAATTCTGTTTCAATCTGATGTTCTTTTACACGTTAACTAGTTTTCACATTATCTATTATTATTATCACTATGACCTATTGTCCTCTCACCCTAAGGCAACAGCTGTTAAAAATTTTACATTACGCTTCAGTCACAATCTACCAACCAACTTTCAAATTTTCTCTTGAAGTTTTTCTGCTATAGTGTCATTTTTCTATTTTTTAACCTTTGAACTCTGTATCTTATTTTTTTAAAAAAAACTATGCAACTTTAATGTATCTTACTGGAAAGAAATTTCTCTGGAAGTAGCAGCTATGTTCTACACAGGTGTCTCATTTTGACAAATTGCGAGAATTTCATGACCAGTCATTGCAGTATTCTTATACTGCAGAAATACACTAAATATTTACTCAGATGAATATCTAATGCACTAAGCATCCAAAGTGCTCATTGCTCTAGATATTCTTTTAAGTCATAAGTTCAACAATTCAGTTTACTCATATTTTACTTAATTTTTTTTATTAGTACATGTTTGCAGTAGATAATGTTCACATTTCTTGGGTGGAGTTGATCAAGTACAGAATATATTTTAATTCCTTTTTTAATCTACATTCTCTCCTCTCACTACCCTCTTCCATAGCTTGACCTCCTTTCCACTTGAGAAAGATCTCCGTACTATTATCTATCTCTTATTTTGCTGTTTATTTATCATTGTAGTACCTCCATCCTTCACTAGTGAAACTTTAGCTGGAAGAGTTTACAGGAACTTCCTATACTGAGCTAGAATCTTATGTTTTATCGTTCATTTTTACTGCTTTTTTTTAAAAAAAAAAAATCCTGATTTGAAAATTCAGGCTGACCTGCATCAGAACAAATGCTTCTGTGCTGCGGTCTGGGTCTTACGTTTAGGTTTTGATAGACAGCATTTCTGCAGCACTGGCTGTCCTTCCCAGGACCCATCTGACAACTCTGTGTGCTCACCCCCAAAGTTTCAGAGTCCCAAGTCCTTCCTCTGCAGAGACCACCCTCTGTGACAATCACTGGTTCTGGAACAAAAAGCCGGTTTCCTTGACTCTGGGAATGGAAACTCTCGGGGGACTTATGGCCAGACACCACCAACCTGGGCATCAGACCAAGTGCAAGCTTTACCAGAGCTCCCATTCCTGCTCACTCCTCGCCCTCCTCTGCCTTTCTCACCTGCTCTTGTTCCTACCGGGAGCACCTGCCTCAGGTTCTGTTTCTAGAGAACTTAAGGTAGATCTTCAGCTCTGAGATGAGGTTTTCTAAGGAAGCTACTGGCCTTAAGGGTGGGGAGGAATTACCATGGTTATCTTACAGAAATCTGCATGTGGTGCCAGAGATCAAACCCTGGCCCTTGCACTTGCCAGGCAGGCACTTAGAATACTGAGCTATCCCCTCAGCCCATGTTACCTTCTTAAGCTTAAAAGGATTATGCTTTAGAAACTTACCTTTTCAGATTATTATGGACCATGTGAACCACGAGTTTAGAAACAAAACTTTATACCTGTGTTTCAGTACCAGCTGTGCTACTTAGTCATATAACCTTGGGTCAGTCATAGCACCCTGGAGCCCCAGTCTCTTAACATGTGCTGAGTCAAGATACCTGTGCTTGGGTGAGGAGTGGCAAGCATGTGTTGCACACATTTGGCTCTGAATGGATACGTGCTTTTGATGTCTGTCCACCTGGGACTCCACTCCTGGTGGAGTCTGCTTCACAGACTGTCGCTCATCCTGGTCGAGAACCAGAGTGCTGGCAGCTCCTCTCACTATCCCAGCACTTGCAGTCTTCTCATGGCAAATAAACCTTCTTTCATCCTTCTGCTCTTCCGGCTGTCAGCCTCAACCCCTCTCCTGTTGGGGCAAGACTGCCCCAGCACCTGATCTCTTACTTTCCTACCTTTTAATCCACCATCCTGTAACACCTGGATGCTACCCACAGCCCACTGTGTATGTTTCTCTCAAGTATTCAGTGACATTCTTGCTGACCTCTTCTCTTAGCCTTTATTCTCCTTAACATCACCAAAGTACAATAACCTAGTCATATGACACAGCACCCACATACTACACTGTCTGTATCATACAGTATTCACAAAACACACTGCTCGTGCCATTTACTGCCCATAGCATAGTCTCTCAATGTACCCCACCATCTATATCATATAATGATCACGTAACAACCCAATGCCCTCAGTCACTGTCCACAAAGTGCCCTTTTCCCATAATGCATTGTTCCCATTCCTGCTAGGACTTTCCTTGCTTTCTTGCCTTCTTGACCCCATCTGTCCACCCAGGTCTTGCATCTCTTCTTTAGTTTACAAAGTCTCTCTCCAGTTCCTCATTTCACCTTTTGATTGCTGACTCTCTGCTGTTGTAAAGAAAGTTGGCTCACAGATTTTACCTGCTGTATTAATACAGGGTATGTACAACCAAAGAGACCAAGAAGAGTTCGATAGTTTAAATAAAGTCCTAACAGGTAAGGTGTTTGTTCCAGCCTGAACTTCAGTTGGCTTTAAAAGTATAAGATCCTGAGACTACTCCTCATTTTCTAGATCTTTTCTTGAATGGTAATTTTGGGAGACATGGAGACGTCTGTGTGTTACATCTGGACTGAATCAGCTTTTCCTGCTTAGTGGAAGACAAAGTACTGATGTTTGCACTTATTCATCTTAGAAAAATTTGAATGAAACTTTTAAAACAAAATGTATTATTTGTGCCACATGCATGGGCACAACCTTCTACTGACTCCATTAGGATAGTAATCTTTACTCCATAGATACTTTTTCCAACCATGAAGAATCCAAAGAGAACCCAGTTTATAGAAGCAAATGAATTACATTAAAAATAGTTCTAATTGCCAAATTCCAAAAGAAAATTAAAATCATTACTAAAAATGAGGCAATCATAATATTGTGCCACACATTGTTGGTATAATAATATTACAAAGATACAATAATATTTCTCCATTTATATACTAAAACTAAATCATGAAAGAAAAAATTAACAAGAAGAAAAAGTTAACATTACAAAAATGGAAAATCTTACCATAAGAATAATCTTAAAATTTCAAAATTTTAGCTTTTTTTTACATACATACTTCTTAAAGATTTGGAAGTGTTAAATATTGTACTGACTTTAAAAATCTATTCAAGCTTCACACCAAGAATACAAAATAATATATTCTGCTTGCTGGAATGTTCTATGTACATAATAATTAACTGGAAGTGGAGGAACCCATTGAACCTTTGCAACATTAATTTTGTTCCAACTTAACAAGTGAGAAAATCAAACAAGTGGTTTGTCCAAAGTCACACCCATGGCAGGGCAGCTTCTCCTCCAGGCCATCCAGTTCAGAGGCTTCATTCTTTAGAGGGAGCATATTTTTAAAATTGAGTCTATGATAGGATTTATTTTCCATAAATAAGGAGTGAATTACCTACATAAATGATGTACATAAAACAATGTTTTAAAACTATACAGACAAATCAAGTAGCTGAGTATAGTTGAAACCCAAGAAAGGAAGGGAGGAAGGGAAGATGGGAGGAAGGGAGGGAGGGAGAAAGGAAGGGAGAAAGTAAAAGAAAAAGTTAAGGGCAAAACAGAATAATAAAACTTTGAGAGGAGGGAACAATTAACGGTAAGCTAAAAGGTATAAGCAAATTTAGCAGCAAAGCAAAACTAAAATTTAATTTGCAAGAAAATTCTTAAAAGTAAAAATTTAAATGTAGGGTGGGTTATATAGGGGTCCAAGTTCAATTCTGGATATAAAAAAGAAAAATTAAATGTGAACCTAACCTTCTAAGAAAAACAAAGTAACTACAGCGCTATCACCTGGATGCCACAGAATGGTGTTCCAAGCCTCTCACCTGATACTGGGCACATAGGAGCCATTTAAATAATAAAAAAGAATAAACACATGAAGGATGATAGCACATCATCCCTTCCAAGATCAGAAAAGAGTTTCGTACACTCACACATGTTAAGAAAATCATAAAAAGGAAGTAATAATGACTGATTAAAACTTTTTCTCATTGGCCATTTAGTAGCTATGGGACAAAATAAAGAGATAAATACCAAGCAATTCTCAAACCACCCTTTGCCATTATGTGTCTTCCAGGTTATTTGACTTTCTTCAGGAGAGATGGAGCCAACATATTATTTTCACATAGTTATGCTGTGTCTGTGTCACTGAATAATTTCTTTAAAGTTCTCTCATGAACCCTGTCTCAATCTGATGTTCTTTTACATGTGGACAAGTTTTCACATCTATTACATACATATGTGCCATGGTTTGGGGCCTTTGCAAGGGGAACAATATAATACAGGACACATTTTATAATATTAGTTTATAAGAAATCACCCAAAAAATCATGCACAAGAAGTGTAGGAAATCTGTCACACACTAAAGACCAAAGAATCCAGCTGAAGGCCTAGTCCCTAATATCCTGCGTAAATCCAGCTGAAATCCTAGAGCTCATAACAATGCCTCTCCAATTTGAGGCTTAACGCCCATGGATGGACTTGCGCAGGCCAGCTTCATAGATCCTCACTAGAAAAGCCCAAAAGTCAGTGGTGGAAGCTACAAAGTCTGTGACAGTAGGATGAAGGATCTGTGCTAGCAGGCTGAGGGATCTGCACTAGAGCCAGGAAGCGATGCTCAAGGTAAGCACCAGAGCTCCCCCAGAAGTACCACAGCTGTCCTAACAGCAGTGAGGTCTCAAGCTGACCCAGCACTGAAGAAAGCTGGGTTCCCATCAGGAAGCCAACGTGACAAGCTTTGCCACATGCAGTGCACCATATTCCCCTCTGGAATCAGGAAGCTGTACTCAAGATGAGGATTAGAGTGCCCCGAAAATGAACCGCAGCCACCCTCAGCAACAACAAAGGTCACAAGAATCTCCTTCAAGAACAGCCAAGTTGGCTGGTGAGATGGCTCAGTGGTCTAAAGCACCTACTTAGAACAAGCTAAGCTAAGCAAAACACAAGGACCACGGTTCAATCCCCCAGTACCACATGCCAGCCAGCCCCGCCCCCTGGTGGGCTGAGCTGGCCACACACAAA
>NW_004524690.1:7575654-7577103 GCF_000260255.1 Octodon degus
TCAAGAATTTACTGCAGGGATATCTTCTAGTCTAAGCACCTGCCTGGCAAGCACGATGACCTGAGTTCGATCCTCGGTACTACATGTCTTGCCAGCCCCGGAAACTCAGGCACACTGTGCTATCCCCAAACCCGGCATGGTGGCTCATGCCTGTGGCCTCAGTGCTTGAGAGGCTGAGACAGGAGGATCACTATGAGTCTGAGCTGTGTAGAAAGACTCTGTGCCAACTTAATTAATTAATTTTTAAAAATTTGTAAAATAATTTCCTGACCAATTATATTGTTTTACATTGCAGAAATACAACGAATGTTTATTCAAATGAATATTCAGGAAGCATCCAAACTGCTCATCATTCTAAACATCCTTTTAAGTCATAAAGTCAACAACTCAAATTTCCATAATGACCCGAATAGTATTTAGCACCAGTATGTATCTTCCTTTCTTGCTCTTTCTTCTGAGAAATTGACATTGCAATTCTTTCAATGTGATTGCCAAAAGTGCCATAGAGGAATAAGTCTTGTAGCATCTCATCCAGAAAATCGAAAGGTTTATTTTCTCATTTGCAGTCTAACTAAATTTCCCTGAAAGTTTTTAAGATATCACAGGGAGCTCTCAGGTGTCAGGTTAACTTGATTGGTCAACCTATTCAAACAGTGAGCAAGTCAGGGGACTGATTAAAGAACTATCTTTTTGGAGAAGAATAGATATCATGCAGAGTTCTGTACATACACAGAACATTTTAAGAAAATATCCACTAATTGCGTGTTTGGTGGTATAGAAAACCCTGAGTAGGTGTGAATTTCTTTTTCAGAATAGAAAGCATTTCTGCTAGCTAGGCAATTTAAAAATAGTTCAGGAAAAGCTCAAGTCACTGTGTATGTACCATACCTGAACTATTCTAGTTATTATTTTGATAAAGCAATAATAAAGCACAGGCCAAATAAGCTCCAGAGACTCTGTGGAGACTTAAAATAGATTCCAAAGTAGATATATTTCAAAGCAGGTGTTCTTAGAAGCATTTAGTAAAAACTAATAGCAGGAGGTTTAATCTAGAATCAGGGTATTCTTGGTTAACCTTCAAAATTGCCAACAGAAAGGTGATTCTGAAAGCTAACAAAAATAAGTCACTTCTTATCTATGGTTAATTTAATGTTGAAACTCGCTACCAGTTCTTTCTCATAAGGTGAATAGCTAGAGGACTCAGAGGCCAAACTCAAATCAAACTATGTGTCCAAGAGTCTAAAGCCATTGTCCTAAGTTTTCTAGGAGAATTTGGGAATTACTTTGGCAAATTTGTAAAATCTTAGGGGTCCCGCAGTGATATCCTATGCAAAGCACAAGAAAATCCACAAGATCTCTCAGCCTTTCACAGGGAACACGTTGACCAAGCAATGGCCGTGACTCATCCACATGGCTGACACTGACAAAGGATCTACAATCTGAGGTACA
>NW_004524690.1:7577888-7578495 GCF_000260255.1 Octodon degus
AGAGCTATAGGAGGAAGACAGCAGTGCTAACAAGAAATTTATCAGGCTGGAAGCATGGACTCTATTAGCTTGACATCACTTTTCCTATACATAGTATAGGAAAGGCAGTAATTTTTTGAACTGATAGCTAATATGTTCGTCGAAGAAAATTACTGTGGTATGTAGAGATAGTTAAAGTTAAGCAACAGTATGGATGCTACTGTTAGATCTGAATTGTACTGCCAAAGTCTCGTGTGTTCAGAGGGTAAATTGGTTGTGAGGTTGTGCAGGTGCCTTGCTCAGGGGCAAATGCCTCTATGAATGAGCTTGGTAGCTGCACATGCTGCTAGGAGCCGCAGCCTGGTTGAAAGTGGGTCGATAGAGACGTGACCCAGCAGATGCATTCTCATCCCTGGCACCTCCTTGTCTCCCTACTCCTGGCTGCCAAGAAATGAGCAGCTTCCTCTCCTGTGCCCTTCCACCACCCCATTTGGCCTTGGAGCTAGCCTGCTTTGGACTGGACCCTCTGGAAACTGTAAGCCAATAAATCTGTCCTCCTCAAACCATGGGTTTCAGAAACTTGTACCAGGGACAGGAAGGTGAGTGATACAGTGGATGATTAAAGTAA
>NW_004524690.1:7579760-7581159 GCF_000260255.1 Octodon degus
CTCAGCATATTAATATGACTTTACTTTTTATACTTCGTTTTTATACTTTTCTGCTGGATGGTTAAGACCAAGATAAAGCAAGACCTATATAACAAGACATGTAACTTTTATATCTGCCAAGGTCAATCAAATCCCCTCAGGATTTACCCTGAAACCCTGTAGCGGAGTTTGTAGATCCTTTGTCAGTGTCACCCATGTGGATGAGTCACAGCCATTGCTTGACCACTTGCTCTCTGTGAAAGCCTGAGAGAATGTTTTCTCTCCATGTCACTCTCTTTAGGCACACTCTGCGTCATCGATCACATTCCTCTGTGGCCCCATAGTCTCCTTGATCAGTAAATTTGGGACACAACTGAGTTACATGATGTTATAGTACCAGTTCCCCTATGTCCCAAGTCTTCACCGACCTTGAAAGGCTAGGGCCAAAATGTTGGCTGTCCTTGAAGCCCTTCTTTTTCTGTAATTTTTGGTCTGAAAACTTAGATTGTTAACCCTCCAGAAGAGAAACTTATTATTAGTACCCTACAGCATAGGCAGTTGAGCTTAACCTCACTATCTCCGAATATCAAACATCTCTTAGGCATAACATGGAACAGGTGTTTTCCATCAAGTATTGATATGTTAAACTTTAAGACCCTACAGAATATAAAGAAAAAAAATTTAAAATAAAAAAATTTTGAAAATAGAACAGTTACATATTTTTACACAGAAATTTAGAAATCTAACCATATATAACATTGTAGCGGGACAGTCCTATGACATTTTTTTCTTGTCTCTTGTTTTCATTTATTATCTTTTCTTTAAACAAACATTTACTTGAAAGACAGTATGGCAGTAATTGGTATGTCATGACAAGCAGTACATATTTAGAAGACCAGAATGACGGGCACTCCAAGCATGACCCTACCATTACACGTTGCTATCTGCAGTGAAGCTGCTTAGGTCACAGGTATCAGTATATATAGTTAGTCAGGGTAAAAATCCTACCAATTAACTGCTAGTTTCAAAAACATGCTGGAACTTCTCAGGATCATTGCCTTACCCATCTTATGTATATAAATGTATGGCTTTGCCCCTGTCATATTTCCTAGGTTTTCTCCTTGCCTTCTCTTCGTTGTCTAATCCTCAAGTTCTTGCTTTCCTTTTAATTTCTGGTTTTAGTTTCACTGAAACATGCTTGATTGTCTTCTGGAAGAAGAAATAATGATCTTTATCTATGAATTCTTGGTTTCAGTTTTCATATCTGCCTAAGGAGGTTGTTATATCAATAAGATAAATTATGGAAAAGTGCTTTGAAAATCACAAATTGCTTTATGTAGATAAGTACAAAAAATAAAAATTTTAAGCAAAAAAAATTCTTTTTGTATTTCACATGAGATATTCAAAACTTTCTGTAAAA
>NW_004524690.1:7587499-7598717 GCF_000260255.1 Octodon degus
GAGAGTGACGTGCTAGCTTATTTGAACCCAGACCCTGGCCATGACAGGTGTACCACTGTGAGCTGAATGGCTAGGACAGCCTCCCATGCAGGCTGCTCCTCCCCAGTGGGGACAACTTGATGGGGTCCGTGCAGTTCAAGTCTCTCACCTTGGCTCAAACAAAGGCATGAAGGAACGTTAGCTCTGTCAGACTTGTTCCCTTGCACAAACCATCTAGCTCCCTCGTGGTGAGTGCACCCCGCTCATCCTATTCAACCTCATTTGCACCCATCCCAGAGCAGTAGCCCATAAGCATCCCTCCAACAGAGGTTTGTGTATTCTTCATGGTTCATTACTTCATTCTCTATGAATAGGGAAAACTACATAAATATTTTTTAAACCTCATAAACATTCCATGGGATATAAAAGTAGGGGAACCAGGGGTGGTTAACAGGACTTTTTCTCTGGAAAAGAGAGTCATAGGAGAAGTGTACCATGCTGTCTAGAACAAGGAAGACACACATTTCTAAGAATGTACTTTAATTTTCTGATGCTTGTTATCGTTAAATACAGATATGACCTTGTATCCATGCTCTTCCTTATTGATAATCAACTTCATAGGACTATAACTTCTTTTTTTTTCATTTATGTATTTGGTACAAGGTCTCCCTATGCAGCTCAGACTCATAGTGATCCTCCTGTTTTCAGCCTCCCCAGTACTGGGATTACAGGCATGCCACCATGCCCAGACTCAGTCACTGGCTCAGCGTACCCCAGGGGCAGGGCTGGTGAGACATGCAGGATCAGGGATCAAACCCTGGTCCCTGCACTTGCCAAAGCAGACACTTAGTCCACTGAGCTATCTTGCTAGCTCTGCACTATAATTTCTAATTCTGTTAATAATCTTGAAAATTAAAAGACATGTGAACTGGAAAGCGCCTCGTCAGTTTTGTACAACCCCATCAAAGCGCTAATGTGAAAAACAGCACAGAGAGGTGAGAAGTGATTCACAAACACAGATCCACCCAGCAGGAAGCTCCAAAGCACTGGTTCTACATCCACTCAGCTTTGTAGAGGCCTAGACAGGAGTACTGTTTGAGTCCACAAGTTCCAACCAGCTTGGGGAATATAGTGAGAATCTGCCTCAAAAAACAATGCAAATGCTATGTAAATCCTGCTCCACTGTATAGTTAGGGAATAATGACCCCCAAAAGTCTATACATGTTCAGTATAAGTGCTATGTTTTCAAATATTTTGCATCTTTAGTTGGTTATGCATGCAGATCCCAAGCCCTGGAATGTGCAGGAATGACTATATTTTTTTCTGCTCCATCACTGACATGAAATTTTTATCATCTCTCTTTCCCCTCATCTCTCTCATGACATTTCTGAGGCAGTAAGAAAAACCTTCCCAGGTCCTTGCATTACAACATGCAATCCCATTTTTATGTAATCTAAAGGAGCTCAGAATGCAGAGTGAGGCAGGTAGATTCCCGGGCCCATAGGTCCTAGGTAACTATTATTTTAACCATATCATTGGTCTGTTTATTTTGTAGTTTAGTAGGGAATCCAGCTGAGAAATTCATGTATAGAACATGATAGTCATATACTGGAAGCATACAATATTCATATATATTCAAGACTGTCTTCTTTCTGGTACAGAATAAATACTCCTAGGAAGCAAAGATTACAGTGTAATTACTACTGAGGTAGAATCCAGTTATGGAGATTAAAAATAATGGAGGTCAAGGAACAAGAAGCAGACAAGGAGAGAAAAGAAAAAAAGGAACAGAATGAATTAGGGAGGCCAAGACAAGAGAAAGGCAAGAGTAAGGGCATGGAATGGCCAATGGTTGAGTTATAGAAGCTCAGGGAGCCAAGACTGGAGGCTGGTGAATTCCTGGGGGCATGAGGTAGAAGGAGCAAAGGTAACTGCCTAGGAGAAAAGGTAATGGCCTGAGCAGGAGGCCCAGGCAGAGTCAAGCCCAGCCCCAGAAGCGACTTGTGCATGCTTATTAAAACACAAAAAGGGTAGCATGGTGTTTTCTGTGCATCCACTTAGCTCTCAGTTCTAGTCAAGATGTGAATAACAGCACCACCATCTACCAATACCCTTTTTGGTGCAAGTCCTTCCTGAAAAGTGATGGTCCCATAAGCATTTGCATATGCAGATGCTAAAATGCAGGAGTATATACTTAAATTTGTGCACTTTCCTATCATGCTTCTATTTAAAAATATTTTAGTAGGCATGCTGAAGATGTACAAGCCTCTTAAAACTGCCCTGATGTATCCAAGGTTTGAACCCAGATTGCTAAGGCCAGATGCCCATGTTCCCACATATTCTGTGCATGCTCTTTGAGAGTAATGCAGGGTGGGTAGGTATCATATTCTGGACAGACATGATGGAAACAGGGCAAGAAAGGCACAGTGCAGTGGCAATCATTTGATTATATGATTACTCTAGGGACTTAAAAATTATTGTTGACAGTTTGCATCATTACACTAGGTAATTGCGGCAATCATATGAGGCCAAGAGGTAAGATTAGGTATTATCTCTATTTGACAAATGTGGAAAATGAGGTTTGGGTAACAACTGATTTCTCAAAATAGAAGGTAAATAATAAGAATACAACCCTAGTAGTCTACTGTAGGAATCTTCACACTATGCTTTGAAATTCACGCAGAACATGTAATGTGGTAGCATGGATTCTGACTATCTAAATTTGAGCAGGACCAGAGCAGACATTCTACCAGGACTGAAGACCCTAGTAATTTGTCTGTACTGGGTGGCCAGCATCCAGCCACTCAGGTGGGGGAACACTCGGCATTTCTTCCCTGAGAGTTAAATGCCACCATCCATCCCCAAGAAGAGGACCGGGCACAAGTAACTCTGCATTTATACTACATTTCCAAAGGAAAGTGCTTTTATAAAGCTCTTGAGATTCTTTAGCACTCACATCTTCTTTTTCCATTAGCTTTTTTCCCTATCTTTTCATCCTTAAAGTTATTGGAATAAGATTCACTGAAGTGGGAGTATGGAGCAATCATAAGAACTTTAAAGGAACATCCCCCAAGCTCGTATTTTGAGTAGGCTATCGTATCCTTGTGCCAAGCTGCCATTTACCCTAAAAAGCCTCAGACACTGTGTACTGAAAAGGTGATCCATTTGAGCAAAAAGTCCCAATTATAAAACCATGAACATTGAAAAGCTTTGTATGTTAAAGTTCCCTAAGAGTGGCTTGCTTAACGCAGGAATGTGGTATTCTGTAAACTGCTCTCTCAAAAAGTTACTTAGCAAATGAAAGGAGCAGTCATTATTAAACAGGAGGCAGAACTGTTCCAAGGAATGTATGTTTTAAATGAAAGTCTCACACAGATTTCCAAAGTGCCACAGCCACAGGTGCCAGCAAAGAGAGGTGCGCTCCAGACAACAAGCTCTGTGACTTGAGCCTGCCCACAGCTGCGCTCTGGAAGGCCCATGCACCTGGCTCCCTCTCGCGGGACGTGGGCAGCGGTGCCCCACGCCAGGGCTCTCCCAGAGTCAACCCATTTTCACAGCGCACAGAACACATCCGGCCCCTTGAAAACTGCTTTTATTTCTAGGAGTGTGACCCAATTCCCAAAGGCAGAATTGCTCTAGTTTAAGTGAACTTATTCAACTTACTCAAGTTCAGAATCAGGCACTTATTAACTAATTCTCAACTGCCCCAAACATTAGAGAAAAAAACAGAAGACAGAAGCAGCTAGCCAAAAATTGAGCTGTCATCAACATTTGGTCGCAATAAAAATAATCCTTTTCTTTTTTTTTTCAAACACTTAAGTTTGCAAACATTTAAGTTTAATTAAGTTTCATCCTCCCATCTTCTCCCAAAAGTTTGGCCCCAAATCAGAGAGAGGAAACCCAGCCCCCAGCGAGAGGTGCGGAGAAGCCGCCCCAGCTCCTAACCAGGTAAACCTACTTCAGTTCACTCCCTGAAGAAAAGGCAAGTTTGACTCCGGCAGGAAATGAGCGGGGGGTGGGGGGTGGGGGGGATGCTGTACATAAATACATCCTTCACTATTTGTAAAATGTAAATTTGCTCATTTGCAGGACAAAGGCCTGTCCAAAGCGTGTCAGACAACATCTAGATCTACCTTTTCAATGTGTGCTCATAACGGAAAACCACTGCTGACATGGAAACTAAAGCGGGTGCCGGCACTGAGCCAGCTCATATATTATCTTGCATTTGAGCAAAGCTGAGAAAACTAATTTACATGTAGAGCCGAACAGTGGATGCGTGGAGTCATCGGATCTGCAGAGGCATCTCCAGGAACTTTTCTAACTTGTACCGGACGCCTCTCGCTCTAAGATACCCCAGAAAAAAAGAGTAACAGCTTCCTCCTCAAATAGAAGAAGGACTCTGACAAAGTTTTCCTTCCCTTGGGGACTTAGCAATTCGTACTGTTTTTGTGAAAAGGCATTTTTTAGATGGGCAGGCCAAGGAAAAAAGTCAACCGACAGCTCTCACTTTTAGTTAAAGTGCTCCGGAGTCCCCACTTGTTAAGAAAAGCCCTCGGTTGGACTTTCCTGGGGGCCCATGGAACCGCGGGGCTGCGGCGTCGGGCTCCGGGAGCGCCTACCTGCGTTCCTGAGCTTCTTGTTCCGGTACACGGACAGGATGACCAGCAGGTTGCCCACGATGTCCACCACGATAGTGAAGATGAGGGTGCAGGCGAGCGTGGAGGCCAGCCACGAGGGTCGCGGCCGCGCGCTGTCCCCGCCGCCGGGCGCCTGCTGCGAGCTGTTGAGCAGCGCGCTGCTGTTGCCCCGCATGGTCCCGGGCGCTCAGGGCTGCGCAGCCGGCGCCCCACCGTGCCGAGGGCATGGGCTCCCCGCTTTTAAGGCTCCTCGCAGCCTCCTGAGCCCCCTCCGCATCCCGACTGTTCCTTCGCGCCCATCCTGCCCGCCACATCCCCTCCCCTCGGCCGGACACGCACCCTGCAATAGGCGGCCACAGCCTGGGGACACCTGGTGTCCACAGCGAGCAACGTGGACCTCGAGGACCCTGCAGTGCGTGCCCACAGCGCCCCCGCGCGGAGACGGCGCTGAGGGGACCGCGAGCACGCAGGAGCCCTTCCGGGCTGGGGTCCGCCCTGGGCTAGAGGGAGAGTCCAGAACTCACAGGCCTAGGCCGCCTAGGCTTGAATCCTAACCCGTAGTGCTCAGCTGCTATGACTTCTGGCTTTCTTATCTGCAAAATGGGAATAAAGTAGTGTCTAACTCATCCACTTGACAGGTAAGATGGAAGGGGGTCCCCACCTGATAGGTCAGTCCAATATTTGTAGATGCTACAAGTATCCTCACTAAAGCACTACTGATTCTTAAAACTTTCTCAGAATCACTAAAGAAAACTTACACGCAGTATCAGTCAGGGTTTGACTAGAGAAACAGATATAACATACAAGATGTACAAATGTATAAGAAATTGTGAGATTGGCTTACAACAGTCAGCCTCAGAGTCAGCTGAGGAAGCATACAGAGGGCACTCTGGAGACTGAAGGATTCAGTCCAGGATCTGGAGCTCACTGCAGTGTCCATGGAAGTCTGTATCAGGAGGTCGATGGGTCTGCAATGGAAGGCTGATGAGTCTACACCAGAAGGCTAAAGGGTCCAAGGCAGAAGCCAAGGAGTGTGCTGGATGCCAGGAGATGATATCCAAGCTGAAGGCAAGGACTGAAACTCCTCTGAAGAAACTGAACCCTCTGTCTTTCCTCATTTCCCTTTCATATCCTTTAAGTGATGAGCCACGCTAGGGTGCAATTCCTATGGTGTGGAGTTGCTGAGCTGATTTAGTTACGCTTCTAACCTTCTCAAGTTGACACAGCCAACCACTACAACCCACCCCTTGCCAACTTGGCAACTAGATATACTTCTTTAAACCAGTCTCCAAATCCAAAAGTGTGCATATATTTGTGCCCAGCATAACTATCTTGCGTACAAACCGAAACGTACTAATTCCATTATAACTCTCCTGCATATGAATGGAAGCAAACTAATTTCCTTACCAAAATAGAAGCTAAGTCTTCTTTGCTTGATGCTTACACTTAATCATTTCATAGCCTCAACATTAACACAGCTTAAATAATCCTTTCGTATCTGTATATTTAAATAGTTAGGATAGATATATAGCTTTGTTCTCTTAATTCAATGAATAGAGATATGTGTTCTAATAGTGTCTGTGGACAGAATATCATGTCTGCATCATGTACAATTAATAACCACTAAGACAACAATATGCAATATGTACTAATTATTGTGCTAGTAATTGGCTTTAAAATTCATTGCTATTTGTTTCTCAATAAAATTATTTTTAAAAATCCTTAAGAGCTAGTATTGTCCTACTGATTTGATTTGAAACTGTCTCATTGCTATTTGTTTATCAATAAAATTATGGCAAAAAAGAGCTAGTATTAAGTCTATCCATATTGTGTCAGAACCATATAGGGTGAAATAGTACAATTATAATCCTCTTTTCTGTATCTGATCACAGGGGCATAGCTAGTGGTTAGAACTACCTTCTTCCACTACCCGTTCTGTATCTTCTTGGCCTTCAGCAAGAACCTCATCAGGATTCTTTGGTCTTTAGTGTGTGGGCAGATTTCCTGCACTCCTTGTATACAATTCTTTGGATGAATATAAAATAATCTTATAAAATGTGTCCAAATTTTTTTTTTTTTTTTTTTTTTTTGCCTTGCAAAACCTCAAACCACAACAAAATTGGCAGCAGGAGAGTGAGTTATTGCTGTACTATTGCCTGACCAGGTGACTTAAAAACCTTTGGAATTAATTTGGAAATGTTTTGAGCGACTAGCAGAAGAGACACCCCCTGTATGATGTAAGCTATATTGAAGACTGATTGGAGCCTGGAAAATCAGAGTACTGACGGAAATGTTGCCCACTATGCTTAGAAGGCTTCAACTGAGAACTGCATTGGCTGCTGGACCCAGGTAGTAGATTGTGCTTTGCAGAAATTTGATCTGTATTTTGCTTGTGTTTAGAGATATTGCTTGGGTGGATAAAAAAAAGCTTCAATGCAGTCTACAATTAGGAGAGTGGAATAGGTAAGGTTGAGAGCTTTTGGCCAGATCTATGTTTGAAATTAAGAGCAAAGAGCTAGTAGAATGATATGAAACATTTGGTGAGAGGGGAGGCTCTAGTGGAACTTTTGATTGCAAGGATGAAATAGAGGAGAACATGATTGTTAAGAAGAGGACAATATAAAAATGAACTGAAGGTAAGAGTATATTTAAGTTGAAGGCAATCTCTGTTTTATATAGTCTTGCTATGCTTTGTAAAAATTAATGGGAAATAAGGGATGTGATTATAATAATGTTTTAATGTCATTATATTTATAATCAAGTTAATCAAAGTATTGCTTTGTTGTTGTTGTTGTTGTTGTTGTTGTTGTTGTTGTTGTTGTTGTTTTGCAGAACCAGGGATTGAACCCAGGTTCTTGGGCTTGCCAGGCAAGTGCTTATTCAACTGAGCCACCTCCCCAGCCCCCAAAGTATTGTGTTTTAATCTTAAATTTTGGTCATCCTCTGGATATTTTGTTTTTGATACAGGAATGATTGCAAAAAGTTGTGTATGTGTAATTCTAATATTAATGTAAATCTATATAGACCAAGATATGTTAACTTTTCACAAATCTGCCACTAGAGACTAGTGTAAGAAATGTGTAAGGGAGGTCTGCCAGATAGTTCAGCAGACTAAACCTCCTGCTTAGGCCAGTGCAGTGACTGGGGTTTCATCTCCATCATGTGCTGAGATGGCTGATACTGGGTGTGGTGGTGCACACCTATAATCCCAGTGCTTGGGTGGCTGAAAACAGGAGGGTCACTATGAGTCTGATCTGTGTGGTGAGACCCTATACTAAATACATTATATAAATAAATAAGTAAATAAATAAATAAAGTGTAAGTTTATCAAGTTGCCCAGGGATGGAGCATAGTTGGTTTTTAATGTAGGTGGTCAGCTTGTTACACTCAGCTGAACCGGACCATCATGGTGCTCGGTGTGGGAGGCCCACCTGAGGATTGTTGCCAACAGCATTAGAGGCAGAACTGGAGAGGCCATTGAGAGACTGTTAGGGAAGCTGTTTGGAGAAGCTGCCATTTCTCTTGGGCTATTCTGCTATAAGACCTTGTCACGTTGGCTTTTCTGATTAACTCAGCTGTTCTTGTCAGAGGAGGCATTTGGGACCTCATTGTCACTGAGAATGGCTACAGTTCATTTTGGGGAGCTCAGGTCCTCATCTTGAGCCATGCTTCCTGGTTCTGGAGGGGAGGATGGTGTACTGCTCAGCCTCGCAGATAAGCTCATCATGTTGGCTTTCCTGGGAACTCGAGTCTTCTTCCTCTTCGTATGATCTTGGAACCTCACTGTCGCTGAGGTTGGCTGTGGTACTTTTGAGGGGATCTCTGGTGCTTGTGTTGAGCATTGCTTCCTGGCCCCAGTTCAGATCCCTGAGCCTGCCAGCACAGATCCTTCATTCTTCTGGCATAGACTTTCTAGCTTCCACCACTGACCTTTGGGTTTTCCCATGCAGATCCATGAAGCAGGCCTGCATGAGACATTGTCATGTGCTGTAGGCCTCCAATTGGATTAGTGGGAGGCATTGTTATGGGCTATAGATTTTCAACTGGACTCATACAAGATATTAGGATAAAGGCCCTCAGCAGGATTCTTTGGTCTTTAGTGTGTGGACAAATTTCCTACACTTCTTGTATGTGATTCTTTGGGCGATTATTAAATAATTTTATAAAATGTGTCCCGTATTGTATTGTTCCTCTTACAAAAACCCCCAACCATGACAGAAGTTTAAACACCTGGCTTTACCACTAGCCACTTTTGTCCTCAAGGACAAATAAATTTCCACATATAAAATGGGGAGGACCAGACTGACAGATACTGCCCTACACTGTGATTGTAGATTGTGCTTCTGAAGTACACAGAATAATCCTGCTCACTGAAGTTTGTTCTTGTTGTTTGTATTCTGGTGAAGAACAAACCTAGCTTTGTTATTCAGAGTAAATTCAGGATCATGGTATATAGCACTATAGAACAGAAATTAAATGCAAGAGCCTTGGTTTTCAGTGACCAGATAGATTTTAAAGTTTTGTGAAATTGCTTAGGAGCTAAAACTCATCACTTTTGAGAAGTTTTTATTATTAAAAATTTCTATTCAGGAACAGATTATAGTTAGAGAAAGTTTTTTTCCATTTTGCTCACTTTATTGAACTACAGGAAATTGTGCTTTTAATAAGGCCTCTGAATAAAATTCTTTATTGTCCATATGAATTTAAAACATGTGTTTTAAAGGGCACCTAGTCCTTACACTTAGGCCACTAAAAAGACACAGTAGGAAAAGGAGAACCTTTTCAATAAGTGCTCCTGGGGAAAAATAAATTTCCACATGCACAAGAAGAAAACTATACTTTTATCCCCTTTACAAAAATGTACTCAAAATAAAGGGTGAAGTTTCCTGACACTGGTTTTGGTAAAGAAGCTTTGTTTTGTTTTTTGTTTTCTGTATTTTAGGGCAGGGTCTACAGGGTGTTCAGGGTCTCACTACCAGATCCTACTCATAGCAATCCGCCTGTTTACAGCCTCCCAAGAGCTGGGATTATAGCTGCGCGCCACCACGCCCAGTCTCAATTGCCATCTCAGTGCACCCCGGCGGCGGGGCCAGCACAGCAGTCCCAGGGATCGAACCCCTGGCCCTGTGCCTGCTTTCAGACACTTTAATCCACTGAGCTATTTGGCCCGCCTGGTAAGGAATTTTGAATATTTCACTAAAGGCAAAAGTAACAGAAGCGTAAATAAACTAATGGGACTCCATGAGCTGGAAAGCTTCTGCACAGCAATAGCAGCGCACAAAGAACTGATAAAATGAAATCAATAAAATAAGGCAGCCAAAGAATTAGAAGAAAATATTTATGAAATGTGTATTAGATCAGGGATTAATATTCAAGACGTATAAAGAATTCATGCAATTAAATAGCCAAAAGCAAAACAACTAATTGACAAATGGACGAATACAATAAATAGTTTTCCAAAGTGAAAATATAAATGGTCAAGAGGCATATGAAAAGGTATTCAAGGGACGGCCAGAGAGCTCAGCGGACTAAACTATCTGCTTATGCAGAGCGAAGCGGCCAGGGTTCGATTCCCAGAGTCCTGTGCCAGCCCCATCCCCCCAGGATGTGCTGAGAAGGTGATTGAGACTGGGCGTGATAGTGCACAGCTGTAATCCCAGTGTGTGGGAGACTGAAAACAGGAGAATCACTATGAGTCCGATCTGCGTAGTGAGACGCTATAGACCCTGTAGACCTGTATACTTCAATATGTGCTACTGGAAGGGCCGGGGAGATGGCTCAGTGGAATAAACGCTTCCCTGGCAAGCATAAGGGCCTGAGTTCAATCCCTGGTTCCGCAAAAAAAAAAAAAAGTGCTGCTGGAGAAAAACAAATTTCCACATGCACAAGAAGAAAACTGTACCAAATACATGAAGAGAAAGAGAGAGAGAAAGAAAGAAAGAAGGAAATAAATAAAGTAAGAAAAGCAAAGAAAAATTACTCAGTGTCACTAATCTTTTGGGAAATGCAAACCCAAATAAAAGAGAGAGATGTTCACATCTGTCAGAAGGGCTGTTACTAAAAAGACAAAAGGTGCCAAGTGCCAGATGGAGAACAGGAACTCTTATACAATATTGGTAGAGATATAGATGGATGCCGTCACTGGGAAAGCCAAAGGGGAGACTGATAAGGACATTTAACTTAGAACCGGGGAGTTGGTGTTGCTCCTGTGTTCTAGCACTGACTGACAGGCTGAGATGGGCCATCAAATGTTCAAGCTTAGTTTGAGTAATTTAGTAATTCAGTGAGACCCTATTTCAAAATAAAATATTTTAGAAAGGGCTAAAAAAGTAGTTTTCAGGGCAATGACGATGGATTCTGCAAAACAAACCAACCAACAGAGCTATCAACCTTGGAGAGCTGAGTATGGGAAAAAAATATATTTTTTTTTTAGGGAAGAATGAGAAAAAGAAAAGAAATTACCATATTGATTAATAAGCCTTCTTCTAGGGCTGGTTTGATACCCCAGTGGACTTAAGTGCTTGCTTAGGCAGAGTGCAGCAGCCAGGGTTCAGTCCCCAGCATGCTGTGCCTATACCGCCAATGGGGCTCACTGAGACAGT
>NW_004524690.1:7609907-7610689 GCF_000260255.1 Octodon degus
GGAAGCAGGAATATTTCCACAACTTAATGAATGATAAAATCCTTAGTCCCCTTAGTTGGCCAAAGTAAGAACAACTGTATTTCAGTAGCTGGCAACAGACACTCTCTCTTCTAGAAAACCTGAGACTCTTCCAAGGAATGACCTATAGAAAAGTTGGAAGCAAGCTGACCCTTCATAGTACATATAGAGAATACCGGGAGTAAACAAACCGCACCTGCAGCTTTCCATCAGCTTGAAGGCATCATTAAATGTAAAGCAAAGAGAAAGGGGAAATGATGGTGGATTTCAGGTCTTCAGTCCTTCCAGGCTGCTCTACGAGAGGAGCCAAATCAACAAGTACGCAGTTGAATGGTGAGGTGGGTGTAGCACAGGGGAGTCCTGGAGGACAATTTGAGAGCTGGCCACCAAGTGTAACCCAGAAATACTGATATGCACAATACTAAGAGAAATAGAGCGTACTACACTGAAAGTTGGTGTATTGGTGGGGGGATAGGAAGCTCCCACCAGGGGCTGAAGGAGAACCCAGAATGCGCTAGGGATGCACATTCTGCCACCAAATACACAATCTGAGCAGATGGAGACCTGAGTCCTGCACAGATCCTGCTGAGAGAAGTTCCAAGCACTTCACAGTGGATGTAAATAGGTGACAGGGAGCTGTTTTAAGAAACAACTCATTGTCTAGGGCTGCTTGGAAAACCACAAACCCTAGCATTTCTTGTGTCCTCTTGTGTCCCCACTTCTTGCCAATGGCTTTGGGGTACATTCTGAGTCAGTCTGGGCCC
>NW_004524690.1:7610789-7620198 GCF_000260255.1 Octodon degus
GGAAGAAGAAGAAGAAGAAGAAGAAGAAGAAGAAGAAGAAGAAGAAGAAGAAGAAGAAGAAGAAGAAGAAGAAGAAGAAGAAGAAGAAGAAGAAACCTTCTTCTGAGTATATACCAAATGTAATGAGACACAAAATTATCTTCATCCTCATGTTTGTTGCCACATAATTCACAATACTCAAGATCTAGAAATAAACCTAAGTGTCCTTTGATAGATAAATGGAGTTTTTAAAAGCTGGTACACACATAATGGAATATGATTCAGCCTTTTTTTGTTGTTGTTGTTACATTCATTCAGCTTTAGAAAGAAGATCTTGCCACTTGCCGTGTTAAGGGAAAATTTAGAGGCCATTATGCTAAGTTAAATAGGTCAAAGACAGAAAAACATTGTATAATCTCACTTATATGTGGAACTGAAAAGAACTCAAATATACAAAAGCTGAAAGTAGAAAAGTAGTTGCAGGTTTACAGAAATGGAGGAAAGAGGAGATATGGGTCACAGGGTACAAAGTTTGAAAAAGATAAGATTAATAAGCCTAGAGATCTAGGGTACAGTGTGAAGACATAGTTAAGAATATTGCCTTATGTATATACCAGACATTTATGAAAAGTAGACTTTAGATACCTTCACCACACACACACATACATACACATGTGCACATGCACACGCACGCACACCCACACATATTCACAAAGTTAACTATGTGATTATTTAACTACATGTTGTTAACCAGTTAACTATCTAGTTAATATTGATTTGCTTGACTGTAATAATTATTCATTTTACTGTGCATATGTATAACGAAATATCATGTGCACATTAAGCATAGGAATTTAAAGAGTACACTTCCACAAAGAGGAGAAAATACCCATGTAGGGTAGAAAATTTTAAAACACCAACTAGGGGGGCCACCAGATCCCGAATAGACCCAGAGTGCAGGCCTGGCATGTGAGTGAGACCACCTGGACCCGCGGATCCCAAATAGACCCAGAGCGCAGGCCCAGCGTGGAACCCTTCAGCAGAACTCCCTGGAAAGAGGCTAGAGGCAAGACCCACCCAGGTGATTCAGGAACAGAACATCTTGCCAGAAAGACACAAAGGGTTCAACTCCAAGGGCTGCAGCAGGAAGAAGTAGAGCACAGCAGCCAGACTCCAGCCAGATCCAAGCAACACTCACCTGGACAAATCTGAACTTCATAGATCTGGGCCTGTTGCTAAGGTAGTAACTCTATTTAAGCTCTACGTCAAAGGTCAGAAGACAGTGGTATACAAAATGACAAAGAAAAGGAACAAAATGCAGTCTCAGGCCCTGAGTCCACCCAGTACAAATGCAGAAGACATTAGCATAGAGGAAACTGGAAACCACACACCTGATATCTCTGAAATAGTAGCGTTGGAACTAAAGAAACAACTGCACAAAGGTATAGAAGAAATCAGATCAGAAATAATTTCTAAACTAAAAAATGTAGTGACAACTATAATCAAAGTGCTTCAAAAGAATACACTGATTAAAAAAATAGAGCAGAATATAAAAATGATGGAACTCCTGAATAAGCAATTTAGGAAATAAATAGAATGTATGAAACAGGTTCAAAGTGATATACAGGAAATTAAAACTTCAATCACAAGCTGGCAGAACCATTTGAGTGAAAGTGAAAATAGACTTTCTGACCTGAAAGATACAATTGCAACTAGTGAAAAAGTAAGACAAGATCTCATAAAAACAACTAGGATGCAGGAAAAAATAATTCAATACCTGCAAGACAATACAAAGATGAACAATGTGAGACTAATAGGCATCAATGAGAAGGAAGGAGTCAATACAAATGATATAAAAAGAATATGGGCAGAAGTAATAGCAGAAAACTTCCCAAATATGGGGCAACAATCTGACATTCAGGGAGCCGAAGCATATAGAACTCCAAATAACATCAACTCAATTAAAACCACACCCAGACATATAATAATCAAGATCCCAGAAATTCAGCACAGGAATAATATACTAAAAGCCGCTAAAGAAAAGAAACAGATCACTTTTAAAGGAAAACCTATCCGAATAATGGCAGATTTCTCTTCACAAACCATCAGGTCAAGAAGAACATGGAGCAAAGTACTTCAAGTCTTGCAAGAAAACAAATTCCAACCCAGACTGATATACCGTGCAAAACTCTCTTCCAAGTATAATGGAGAAGTGAAATACTTTCATGACAAAGAACAACAAAGAATTTCATGATGACAAAGCCAAGCCTACACAGACTACTAAATAATGTTCTAGAGAGGAAGCAAATTGATCACAGTCCCATGAATGAGAATGGAAAGAATCCACCAAATAGGGCAAACAATTAAAAACAAGAGAATAAGAGGTGTACAATAGTAGTCTTTCAGTTATTCTTTTGTGTTAAGCAGCAAAATATTTCCATCAGCACACTCTACAAATGGACTTCTCTTTCACCATATGGGTCATGATTCCATCAAAGTCTACAGGGTGGATTTCAAATAGCTGTAGCTCAGTCCCACAAGTGATGCCTAGCCACCAGTAACTGTCATGGTCATTATGTATGTCCACAACACACTAGAACTTTGTGTGATATCCTATCCTCAAACTGTTAGAAATGCTGGTCATTTATTTTCCATTCCAGTATTTATCTTATGTTTAACTTTTAGTACTTCTTTGCTATCATGAAAACTTTTTCTTAGTTCAATTGTTTTGAAACATTTAATTTTTAATTATCTAGTATTTAATTTTCTGAGCATTGCTTAATCTTAATTTTTGTTCTAAGATTTATATTATATCTTTGACTTACAATTTATTTAAAAGACATTGTATGATAGCTTCTCCTAGTATTAGAAACTTTAAAAAGTATATTTCCATTTTCTATTGGCTTTATATTACTTCTTCCCTGTCTCTTATACACACATACACACACATATATATGAAAAAAAAATGTGTATAACCCAACATAAGATTGGTACTGTTTCATAGAAATCTTCAATGACCTTTAAATAAGGGTTCATCTAATATATATTATATAGTCCTGCATAACTATCATATTGAGAGCTCTTTATTGTTCATCCAGGAGCATACTGAAACTTCTCTTGCCTTTTGAATTATGTTCTTTGTTATTTCCTATAGGCTACTTCTGGAGGTATTAAAATATTTCAAGTTTGTATAACTAGAAAATCTTACTTTTAGTTTTCAAAGGTATGTTTGCTAAGTATAAAATTCAAAGAGGACAGATCTTTTCTTTTCTTTCAGTCCTGTAGTTAGTCTAGTTTCTTACACACTTGGTCCTTTTTTTTTTTTCATTCTAATGTGGAATGAGATGCTATTTAATTTTGTTCTTCCATAGCTAATATTTTTTATGTGTATGCTTTAATGATTTTTTTCTTTACAATAAGTTTTGGACAATTTCATTTTTGTGTATCTTGGTATGATTTTATTTAAATTTCTTGTGCAAAAGGTTCATTTTTCCTGTAATTGTGGCATTATAAGTTGAATTAAATTCAGAAATTTTAAATCTTTAAATATTTATTGCCTACTCCTTTCTACTTTGAGAATTCTAGTTATATGAATATAAGTTTCTTGTTTTTGACACAGTGAACTATTATGACTAATCTGTAAATTCTTTCTTCATTTTTATTTTGGACAATTTTTATTGTTATATTCATTTATGTTTGTAAATAATTTATTTTCAATTTGCAATCTATTAAAAATTAAAATTAAGAAAAAAAAACACCAATCAGGAAGCAAGAACATGAGTTAAAAACATCTGTAATTCCAATTTGTGGGCAGACTAACATTTCGGTCTGGAAAAAGTACGACTGCGTCTCTCAGGCCTCAACAGGCACGCTGGAGGCCGTCATCCTTGGCAGATCACTTCTCCTGGATTCTCATTTTGCCCTCCTAAGCATTAAAATGAACTGAAGTAAGAATCATTAGACCTTTTCAGTATTTCATTTGATCCCTCTGAGTAATTGGATAATGGCTGTGCTCAAGAAAATTTGAGCTCATATTTATCATTATTTCTACACAGACCATACACTATTAGCACTGCAGAAGACATATTTGGTCTGATGACATTTTTATTCACATGTGTCACACATTTTCTTTCTCTTGACATCTAGCCTGCTTTAAAAATTCAGCCGCCTAGATGTCCGTGCTCTCTTAACAGCCTAGAGACAAGTGCACTAATTACCTAAGTGTTCACATGGGCCGGGGTTTTCTTGGAAAAGCAAAATACTTGCCATTCTTTTCAAGTGGCTCATTCTATTTGCAGAAGAGGCAGTAAACTGCTAGTGAGAAAATTAAATTCTGACGAATAACTCTTCTCTCAGCTGGTGCCCTAATTGAAATTGAACGTAATGCATTTGATGAAGAGCAATCAGAAAGTAACCCGGAACACCAGTGTGCTAAAGAGAAAGAGGGGCCCACACTGACCTTCAGAGAGTTACCAGCCAGATTCAGCAGAGTGATATCAGCAGGTTTAATTTCCATTTTCTCTGCATCAGCGTGGAGACTGTGGCTAAAGGAGAGGCCATCAGCTAAACAACGAAGGCCAGAGCTAGGGAGAGTAGGGATCTCGAGAGTTGTTCATGAAATCTGGTAGATAATAAAGCTCAGACTTACACTGATGTAACTCCCTGAAAACTGAATCAAAATGATGGCCAATTTCACTAAGGTGACCTGGTCTTTGTTTAGAATTTATTTTTCATAGAGATGAATTCATAGAAGAGAAATGAGGGTAGGATTGTGCTGAGTTTTTTAGAGCAACACTTCCTGTTGTAGAGATGTTGCCCTCATGGCCCTTGAGTGCTTGGGGCTGCGTTACTCGCCTTGCCTTCCAGGTTAGAGCAGCCTTTTGTGCGTACACCACTGTGTCGTGGCAGAGCTGCTGTGCTCTGCACCATGCCGTAGCATGGAAAGGGCAGGAGAAAAGAACTGTTGGAGCAGCCCCACCATAGAGAGCAACATCGGTGCGAAAAAAAGCTTAGCACAGGGCTCATCGAAGTCCTATCTCTTATGCTAATAGAGTTCTGAAATTTCGTGATATTATATGCAAAACTCTGAAAAACTACACACCTAGAAATCTGTCCTGAAGAGCTACAAAATATACAAAAGTGTCAATGTTGAAATTGGCGTAAAAAGTTAAAAACAACTTTAAACTGGCAAAATAGGTAAATAGCCAAATTTTGATTGTCCCTAAAAAATGCTATGCAGTTCTTTAAAATGATGTATTTCTTAAAAAGATCACATGCTTCAAGAAGAGCAGAGTTTCAGTGATTTGTTTAGATTTAAGATTGAAATTGCATACAAAATATTAATTTTGTAAAACATACTTAGTACATTCAGAAGATAAAATCAGCTTAGATTATACATGAAAATGATATTTATTTCAGCTTGATGGGACTATAATTCTGTATTTTTTAAAATAATTCACCTTTTTTTTCTTTTTTTGGTGGAACCAGGGATTGAACTCAGGTCCTTGTGCTAGCCAGGGAAGCGCTTATTCTACTGAGCCATCTCCTCAACCAATAATTCATTTTTCTAAACTGAAGACCAAATTTAAAAGATAGTTTTAGGATAGAAATTTTAATATGGGATTGATTGAATTCCAGAAATTTTTAAAAGTGTATGAAGTGATTATTTCATTTCTGTTCTACAGAAATGTAAATTACATGTTTCAAAACAGTACAAATATCATTTTTCTAAAGTTATATATAAAACACTATGAAAACCTTTTTTCATATGCAAGTGAATGACAAAAGAAGAAAATATCTGCTGTCCCAATGCTGCCTCCTGGTGCTGTGAACACAAACCACATGTATGCAAGAGTGCCACCCTGAAAGCTGAAAAGGGAAGAGGGGGATCCATGTGCCTTTCTGGCGGGCTCACGATGCGAGCTAGTGTGGGACCAGTCCCTGGAAATACCAATGTGAAAGGCAGGAGGAGATGGAAGCTGGTGTCTCCTTTTGTGGAGCATTTCTTTCTCTCAGCTTTATTAAAGGATGATTGAGAGTTGGGGGTGTGGCTCTGTGACAGAGCAATTGGCTAAAACTCAGGAGGCACTGCGTGCAATCCTCAGCACCCGAAAAATAAGAATAACAGAGATTGCATATTTTTAAATGTATGATGTAATGATTTTATATACACTGCAAAATGACCTTCACAATCAATCTAATTAACCAGTCTGTCTCCTCACAGTCACCTTTGTGTGTGTGTGTGTGTGTGTGTGTGTGTGTGTGTGTGTATGGTGAGAACACCTGTGATCTACTTTCTTAGCAAATATCAAGCAGAGCAGCCCAAGGAAACTAAGCATTAGCCTGAACAAGTGTGTATTACAACACACTAAGCCACTACTATGGACATTGTCTTCAGAATTTGTTCATTTTATAAATGAAATGTTATAAATACCTTTGGTAAATACTTCCTCATTTCCCCCTAGAGAATAAAGAGAAAATTAAATCCCATACATGGTCATGTTTAGATAAAACCCTAAAAACCTTTCTTCTTAGGGAGACAATTTTCCTTGGATTATGAGAAGACAGAGCTCGGGTAGAGGAGTATCCATGCAGCCTGGCAGCACCTGGTGCACGGTACAGCGTCGGTGAATGTTTGCTAGGGAGTGCGAGGATGGGCACACCAACGCAGCCTTGCATTGGGTGAGTGCTAATGGATCAGAAGAGACTGCACTCTGATTTAGCAACCTTCTTGGCTTTACCTTCCAGTGACTTTAACAAGCAGCCACTCATCCTGCTGATGAAGTTATCACAGTCTTCTGGTTACTCATGTCCAGCTCTTGAAAGCTCTTTGGAAGTAGGAGCTTGAGGGACTGTGCGGTGGATGTCACCGAACACCCATCCATCATCAGCACCTGCAGTCCTCCTTCCTAAGGTCCTGGCACTCTGGCCAGTGCCAGTCCTGTTCTACACACTCTCTGTTCCTGTTACCAGTGAATATCAGTGTTAAAATTAAGCCAAATTCCATGACAGTACATTTTGACAATTCTAGGCACCGATTTCATTTCATTTAATCCAGTATTTTCACTGGAAACCTTTTGAGCTCCTATTATACATACTCAATAGTGAGGGTCCCGGGTGCCTCCTTCTTCTACCACCTTTTGGAATTAATTCTCCCTTGTTCAGGCTAATGCTTAGTTTCTTTGGGCTGGTAAAACAAAACTTAAGTGGCATCCAGTTTTCTGTTTCCACATGTTTAAAAGCAGCATTCTGAAAAACTAATGAAACCCTGGAAGGCCCCTGACATGTTTGGGCACTAGAAAACATTTCTCACTTTTATGCAGGTTAGTATGATGGCTAAACACACCATATGATAAAAACAAACATGACAAATATAACCATCTCATGTATATTTTTTGCTTGAGACAAAACATACACTCAAAAAGCCCCATCAAAATTTAAAATTTTATGAGGCAGAATTTAAAAAGCTAATTTAAGTTAGAAATAAAAACTAGGAAGTTCAGATGTTCACTAGCATTTTTTTCTAACGAATATTTAACTCATAATTCTCTTTGAAATTGAAACATAATTTCTAGAGGTAGCAGATAAAGGTTGTGACAAGTAGCATGCTGTCTTCAAATGTTGTGTGTGTATGTGTCTGTGTGTCTGTGTGTGTGTGTGTGTGTGTGTGTGTGTGTGTGTATTGTATCCCACAATTTAGATGATGTTCATGTCCAAAACCACTAAAGCCATCTTCAGGGTCACCTGAGTTTTTTAAGGAAATGCGTTTTTTATTGTCTGGTGCAGAGACTGAAAGCCGGGCCTGGGCCAGTGCTCTATCACTGAGCTGCACTCCCAGCCCTCTCGGGGAATTGTAAGTGGGCATATTGCTGACGCTGATTTTATTTTTCCCTTCATGGAATAAGGAGCTACAGTGATTTTAGAGAACAAAACTGGTGAGCATACACTGATTCTCTGTGGTAGTTTGGACTCTTCTGTAATAATAGCGTCCTGTGCCAAATTAGACAGATTATAACAAAAGAATAGTTTTTGTTTTTGCTTTTGATGCAGGATCTTGCTAGCCAGTTTGTACTCATAGTGATCCTCCTGTCTCAGCCTCCCTAGCGCTGGGATTACAGGCATGTGCCACTGCGTCCGAAGAATAGTTTTAAGTCTATCAGTCAAAATGAACCTCTCCTCCCTTAAGTTGTCGTTAAACGCTGGTGTAAATTGTTTAGTCACTTCCAATTAGCTCAAAAGAGGCTTTCTTTTTTTTTTTTTTTTTGCCAGCTCAGCACCCCCTGAGTGCAGGGCTGGTGTGGCATGTGGTGCCGGGAATTGAAACTTGGTCCCCTGCACCTGCCTAAGCTTGCCTAAGCAGGCACTTTAAACTGCTGAGCTATCTTGCTGTCCCAAGAGACTATCATTTTTTAACATCTAAAATATAGTGCAAATAGTTCAAAGTGCTGTGTAGTATTTTAAAAGGTCAACATGTTGCAAAAAAAATCAAAATCTTGCAAACACAAAAATATGTAACAATAAATAGTGATAATATTGTTATTTTTTTCTCCTTAAAATTAAAAATAAAATAAAATAAGTAGTGCCCATTGTGGTAGGTCAAATTCAACGATAGCCCATGGGTACAAAATATAACCATGAGTGCGGATATGCCTTGTGAATGCAATGGGACATGCAATAATTAGATAGATAATCAGTTATTGTTTGTTTTATCAAAAGGGAGATATTTGATATCCTGGGAGACACACCTGACTTCATCAACCAACATGTCAGGGACTAGACGCTTCCAAAGTCAGAGAGTTGGGAGGGAGGGAGGAAGGAACTTCTTCTGTTGGAGTTTGAAGATGTAAGCTTCCATGGTGTGAGAAGACCAAGTGGATCCAAACTAAGAAGCACCTGTGAAAGAAGTGGGGCTGGTCAGCGAACAAGAGGAAGCAGAGTTCACAGTTAGCAGGAGATTAGGAATTCAGTTTTACAACTGCAAAGTTCTGCCAACAACTGTGTGAGCTTCATGAGGATCCCTGGTCTCATAAAACTTAAGCCTCGCTGATGACTTTACTTTAGAGATGCAGCAGAGAACCTAGCATGCATGGCCACCCTTCCAATCTACAGAACTAGAAGAGTAGTAAATAGAGGCTATTTTACGCCAGTAGATTTAAGTCAACTTGCTACAGTGAAATAGAAAATTTATACACTGGGATTCTTCCAAGTGTTAGAAACCAAAGGATAAAACAGACCTTAGACTGTTTAAGACAGCATAGTGTTGCATTTCTGCTCTTTTTCTTGAAAATAAATCCAATATAAATAAATAAATAAATAAATAAATGATTTTAAAGAAAACCAACCAATGTAAGAACTCAAAAAAAGAAATACAAATACAAAGTTATAATACAACTAAAAGGAAAGCAAGAACTCGAGGACTAACTAAGAGAGG
>NW_004524690.1:7623613-7639760 GCF_000260255.1 Octodon degus
AACTCTACTACAAGGTGAACTCCAATACTAGACATTCAGGAGAAAATGTTTCCATTTTAAATGTCTCTGTAAAGAGGACTCTTTTCTTTTTGCTCCTATTGTACTGTTTTATTTACCTCATTAATTTTTTTTCATATTTTTGTCTAAATTTTGTAAAATACCTTAATTGGATTTTAATTCCTTCCTTTTTATTCTCCTTATTCCTGTCTCCATACCTTCCCTCAGGTATATACTATTTCTAATTTACTTAATGCATTTTTTAGCCTAGTCCATACTAATATACCCATTTTTCTTGTTACTGGAGTCTTAAAGATTATTTTAAATAAGTTTTTATTATATGATGACATATTTTCATTTTTAGTTGTTGATGTAACCAGTGATTAGTCTCCTCTCAAAGCAGTGCAGGTTACTACGAGCATGTCAACACACAGGCACTTAGTAAAGGAAAAGTTTTAGTAAAAAGTTTCTCAAATAGAGATTTCCATCCCAAGGGATGTGCAAATCTTGACATAAAGACATGAAAAAATAAGGCAGTAAAACATCTTCAAATCTACAAAGCTCCTTTAAAACTGAATCCATCAATATTAAAATGGATAAAATTCCAGATAAGTAATTGAAAAGCCTACTGTTACAATGATCAATGAATTCAAAGTAGATAAAAATAAAGGAAATCAGTGCAGAATATGAAAGAGCATTTCAATGAAAAGACATGAAAAGATCTCTATGACAGGATTGAGGAAAAAAAGTCAAAGGTTTACAAATCTTGAGGAAGGAAAAAGCACAGGCTAATGTCACACAAAATGTATTCAATGAAACAGTAACAGAAAGTCCTCAAATTTGGAGAATGAAATAAACATTCAAGTGCTGGAGGCATTTAGAACCCCAAATAAACATGACTAGAACTCATCAAAAATATGAATATGCCAAAATAATCAAACCAGGGGCTGAGGAGATAGCTCAGTGGAATAAGTGCTTCCTTGGCAAGCAAAGACCCTGAGTTCAATCCCCAGTTCCGAAAAAAAAAAAAAAATCAAACCAAAGAGATTATATTAGAAGCTGCAAGAAATGTCAGGTCACCTACACAAGCAAATCAGAAAAACAGATCACAGGAAAAACTCTAAAGGGCCAAGGGGAATAGAATTATTTATGTCAAGCCCTCAAAGAAAAATAACTACAAACCCAGATCACTGTATCCTAAAAAGCTATCTTTAAGAATAGAAAAGACCTTTCAATACAAACATAAATTATAAGAATTCATGATGATCAAACCAGTTTTCCAGTAGATATGTAAAACAATCCTACACAAACAAGGGAAGATATATATAATCAATAGAACATGGGAAAGAATAAATATCATTAGGAAAGTAGAGAAGCAAATGAGCATTAGGACAAATCAAATATTAGAAAACATGACAGGAATCAGTAATAACTGATGGTCTTAATTCTCCAGTTCAAAGACATGGACTGGTACACTGGATTAAAAAACAAGACCTGGCTATATGTTGGTTACAACAAACACAACTCACTGGCAAAGACTGAAAATGAAATAATGGTGTGTGGGAGACAATCCTTGCAAATAACATCTAAGAGCAGCAGAAATACCTAGACTAACACCTGACAAAGGTGACTTCAAGCCAGAGTTATTCAAGACACGAAAAGGTTCCTACACATTGGTAAAGGGACTAATTATAAGAATTGTAAACATATATGAACTGCACATTGTTGCACCCAGTTTCATAAAAGAAACCAAGTGGAAGACATCAGGCGTCCAAGGTAAGGGAAACACTCAGGATGACAACAAAGGAAAAAAATCCCAGGACAACTTTCAACATTCAAGAGAGCAATCAGTACAGACTGGCCACAACAGGGGATTCTAAGGTCATTGGGCAAGACAGAAAAGGAAGTGATAGATTTTCTAATAGTTTTGACAATGCACAAAGATGCATTTCCTTGAGTTGACACTTCTTTTTTCCATATAAGGAATACTCTGTATACCTATAACTATTCCCCCTGTCTGGAACTCGCATTCCTCATGCCCACATGCAACCTTCTTCTTGATCTATTTCCAACACCAGCTTCTCTTGAAGGCTGTCTCAAAACATTCACACATCTTTCCCACCCCAACACACACAGTTTCTCAAATCCAAAATTTTCTGCTTTAGATCTAGAGAAATCATTCTTAAAATTTATTTGGAACCAGAAAAGACATAGGATAGCAAAGGCAATCCTGGGCAACAGAGGCAAGGCAGGAGGCATTACAATTTCTGATTTTGAAATTATACTACAAAGCTACTGTGATAAGAACAGCATGGTATTGGCAAAAAACAGACCTGAGGATCAGTGGACTAGATTAGAAAATGCGGATACAACCACAAATACACTCAGCCACCTTATCTTTGACAAAGGGGCCAAACATGCTTACTGGAAGAAAAATAGCCTCTTTAACAAATGGTGCTGGAAAAACTGGCTCTTCACATGCCAAAATCTAAAACTTGACCCAGGTCTATTACCATGCACTAAACTAAAGTCAAAATGGATTAAAGATCTAAACATTAAAACAGAAACACTAAATCTCCTGGAAAAGAAAGTAGGAGGAATTCTTGAAGACATAGGGGTAGGTAAAGAGTTCATGAAGAAAAGTCAAACTGCACAGGAAACACTTGAAAGAATTAACAACTGGCACCTCCTTTTATTGAGAAGTTTTTGCACATCAAAAGAAATTACCAAGAGAGTGAAAAACACAACCCCCAGATTTGGAAAAATTATTGACTAATAAGTACTCAAAGATCTTGTATCTACACTTATTAAGAACTAAAAAAGCATTAACACCCAAATTTAAAGACCCAATCCAGAAATGGGCATCCAAGATGAACACACGCTTCTCAGAGGAAGAAATACAAGAAGCTAAGAAATACATGAAAAAATGCTTCACATCACTAGCCATTTGTGAAATGCAAATTAAAATAACACTGATATCATCTTACCCCAGAAAAAATGGCTATCATAAAGAAGTCAGCAACAAATTTTGGAGAGACTGCGGGGAAAAAGAATCCCTTCTCCACTGTTGGTGGGAATGTAGACTGGTGCAACCGTTATGGAAATCAGTATGGAGACTCCTCAAAAAACTAGGACTGGAAATCCCACTCAATCCAGCTATCCCCCTTCTGGGAATTGTCCCAAAAGAACTGAAAACATCATATTACAGTGATATATGTATCCCTATGTTTATAGCAGCACAATTTGTGATAGCCAAATCTTGGAAACAATCAAAATGCCCATCAGCTGAGGAATGGATGAAAAAGATGTGGTATTTTTATACAATGGAGTACTACTCAGCTATAAAGAAAAAATAAACTCAAAGCCTTCATATATAAGTGGATGCAACTTGAAGATAGGTGAAATAAACCAGATTCATATGTGTTAATACCATATTGTCTCCCTAGTGTAAGAACTCAAAAGAAGAAATAAAAATTGAAAGGTATAACATATTTAAATGGAAAGCAAGAATTTAAGGATTAAACAATGAAGAGAACGTAGAAAAATTAGCAAATATGACAGGGGCAAAACCATACATTTATATAAACAAGATGGTTAAGATAATGGTCCTTTGAATATACATCAGGTTTTTGAAAATAGCAGTTAATGGGTAGAACTCTCACCCTGACTAACTCCGCATGCTGATATCTGTGCAGTAAGCAACGACACTGAGGATAGCAATGTGTAACACTAAAACCATGCTTAAATACCTATCATTTTGGTCTTCTAAATATGTACTGCTTCTAACACTATATCAATTATTGCTATACTCTCTTTAAAGTAAATGTTTATAAAAAAAAAAAGATAGTAAAACAAGAGAAGAAAAGAATGTCATACGATTGTTCCACTACAATGTTACATATGGTTGGATTTCTAAATTTGTGTAAAAATGTATAATTTTTTTCACATTCTATAGGGATTTAAAGTCTAAAATATCCATGGTTGTTGGAAAATACCTGTTCCATGTTATGTCTAAGGCGTTTGATATTCAGACAGATAGTGATGTTAAGCTCAACTGCCTCTGTTACAGGGTAATATCATTAAGCTTCTCTTCCGTATGGTTAGCAACTAAAGTTTGCAGACCAAAAATGAGAGAAATAGAGGGGCTACAAGGATAGCCAATATTTTGGCCCTAGCCCTTCAAGGTCAGTGAGGACTCAGGACATAAGAGAACCATCCTGCAACTCAGTGGTCTCCCAAATTTTCTGTTCAAGGAGATCATGGGGCCAAGAGCAAAGTGATTTACAATGTTTAGTGGGCCTAAGGAGTCACCTAGAGAGAAAACATTCTCTTAGGCTTTCATAGAGAGCAAATTAGTCAAGCAATGGCCATGAGTCATCTAGATGGCTGACACTGACAAAAGATCTACAAGCTGCTACATGGTTTAAGGATAAATCCTGAGGGGTTTTGACTGACTTTGTCAGATACAAAAGTTACATTTTTTGTTATATAGGTCTTGCTTTATCTTGGTCTTAACCATCCAGCAGAAAAGTATAACCACGTGGTATAAAAAGTAACGCCAGGCTGGGGAGATACCTCAGTAGAATAAACACTTGCCTTGCAAGCACAAGGGCCTGAGTTCAATCCCTTGTTCTGGGAAAAAAAAAAAAAGTAATGCCATATAAATTTGCTGAGCTCTAAAAGGCTCAAGTCAGCAACTCCTGACAATTGCCAGTTCTGTGTATAACCCACTACTATTATGGACTATTGGGCTATATTGGGTTATTTTGTTGAATTCAAGCTCCTTGTTTAAAGACTTCTCCAAATACAGCTTCTCTAAGAGCAATGGAACACCCATGTCTGACAAAACAAGACAAAAAAGGATATATAAGTGACCATTTTGCAGTGAAAAAAATATATATATATAATATATAAAATAATTAGGATATACACCTTTCTCTTAGTTCAATGAGGTTTGTACTAATATTGCTTAGACAAGATATCATGTCTGTATCTTGTACTCCACTCCAAAGACAATAATATGCAATGTATTAATTATTGTAACTTTCCTACTAACCTGTTTTGAAACTGTCTCACTGCTATATCTAATTAAAATTAATAAAAAAAATTAAAAAGAAAGTAGACCTAGGGGCCTGGGAGATGGCTCAGTAGAATAAGCATTTCCTTGGCAAGTGCAAGGGCCTGAGATCAATCCCCGGTTCTGCAAAAAAAGAAAGAAAAGAAAGTAGACCTATATACTAATATGAAAACTTAAGAGATATTAGTATTTAGCTTTACTTTCTGGCATTATAGTAAGAAATCCAAAAGAGGATGTATATTGCTGCTCTTCAGGATGAGAGAATAGCTTTTATGCCACTCAGGAGAACCAACTCTCTCTCATAGTGGAGCTCAGCATTTTATCATCTGAGATAGACCTACTTTAAATTTTCTTGGACTACAGAATGAATCCTATGTATAGCCATTGGCAGATCCACTCATTAAGCTTCTTGGAAAACAGAGAATACTTGTCTCAAAGCCTTCAAAAAAAAATCTGATATATTCCTATCCACAAATATTGTAGTACTAAAATATAAATCACTTTGAAGAACTCTGCTTTACCTACTGGTGATTAAGTATGTGTGGTGACAAGCAGTATACACTTACTTAAAAATCTGTATTCAGGGACTGAAGGGTTAAAGGACAAAACTAAGAGTTAAGGCCTATTATGTGTGACACCTGGACTGTACACTAGCTAATGCTTTAACTTGTTTCATCTTTTTCCAACTGTTTGGACTTTTTCTCTTAATTTCTTATACATTTCTTTTTTTCCTTTCTTCTTCCAATTTTACATGCATATATCTGGTAATAACTGGGTGGAAGATAACACTATGTATGTGAAATTCAAATGACTTTAAGTGAAATTCTGTATCACCTGTAATTTTTTTCTGTTTTCATTCAAATTTGTACTCTCTTTAAAAAATAAAAAAAAAATTCCCGGGCCTGCTATGTCAGCCCCATCCCCAGGGTGCGCTGAGAAGGCAACTGAGAATGGGTATGGTAGCGTGTGCCTGTAATCTCAGCTCTTGGGAGGCTGTAAACAGGCGGATCACTATGAGTCCGATCTAGTAGTGAGAGAGAGTTTTCTAGTAGAAAACCCAGTAGACCTTTCCCTAATACACAACAAATAAATAGAAGAAAAGAAAAAGAAAAAAAAAGCCACAAAATTTTCCACTTTGTACTCATCACTCTACCCACTATTACATATATTTATTTATTGGCCACCAACTTGCCCACCAAATTTAAGCTCTAAGAAGGCAGAGAAATTTGTCTGTCTCTTTGAATAGAATGATATATGTAGTAGGTGACCAAAATATATCTTTTGAATAAATGGTCAAGTTTAAAAAACAATCTGTTTCATATTTGTAGAGGCCAGAAATTCAAAATCAGCAGGACCATGGACAACTCTGCAGGCTCTATTGACAAACTTCTTCTTGCTTCTTCCCTGCTTCTGGTGGCTCCCCGCCATGCTCGGTGCCCCTCAACTCATGTCTCTGCTCCATCTCCATACAGCATTCTTTCTGTGTGTGTGTGTCTGTCTGTATATCCTCTCCTCTTTTTCTAATGATAACAGTTATTGAATTTGTACCAGGGATTGAACTCAGGACCCTGTGCTTGCCAGGCAAGCACTTATTTTACTGAGCTAACTCCCCAGCCCCTAAGTTATCTCCCCCACCCCACAGTTATTGAATTTGTCACCCACACTATACCCCCTATTCCAAAGTTCCCATTTCTAAACAAATTTCTGCTGTGAGCCACAAATGTGATTGTTATAGCAGTCCTTGTTAACTAATATATAGTGCATTATACGTTCACTAGCTGAAATACTGTAATTTAAATAAAGTTGATGATAAAAATGAAAAAAAAAATCTGTGAAATAAAAATCAAGTCAACTGCTTAAGAATGAGGAAGTTGCAAAATAAATGGAAATAAACACAAACTATGTGGCTCTGAGAATATTTAACCACTAAAATAATGAAAATGCTGTACGTGGGTTAATACAAAACTTACTCTATAACTAATGAAAAGACAACAGGAATAATGCAAATGTGGTCTCCTAATATAGCCAAAAGGCAATTTCTAAATTCAGTGAATCAATAAACGTAATACTACATATACTTTTGAAAATATGAAGTGAGAAAACAACTTAAAGAGTTATAAATGTTAACAGTAGAGGTCACGAGACTACTGTTTTATTATATACCACACAGATATCAATTGATAAAAATAAAGAAGGCATTTACTTTAAAAAAAAGTCTGTCCTAAGTCTTAAGAAAGCGTGATTGTTGGTAATTCATATCACAGTGACTGCTGCACAATATTCCATAAATATCTGTTGCATGAATGGATGTGTACTATTAAAAACACATACAAAGTAGCTTCTAGATTTCACAATGAAACACATTTTTGCTAAAAGACAAAATGCTTTATAATGACTTTTAAAAATATAAATCACAGGCAAAAATGAAAAACATAATCACTTCTAAATTCTGGCCAGTAAGTATTGAAAGATTTAACATTTACACGGGCAAAATTTCTTCAAGTTTTAGTTAGAAAATAGTTCTTGTTACATTTTTAATAACCTCCTACTGCCACCTAGTGACTGACTACATCTGAGCACGGCCAGGTTAGCAACGGGAAGGCAGCTTTCCATGAAAGCCAACAGATCCACAGCCACCCTTTCATCTCAATTCATCAGCTAAATCCTTAACAAGAACATAAATGCAAGGGAAAAACAGGCAGCAAAGCTAAAGTATTTTATTAATAATTTATTGTCAGTAAGAAAGACTGGCTAATGGCAATTTTCAGTAAAAACCTTTACAAGACCATTGCATCACAAATATACAGACACTATAAAAACTGTGTCATGGTGGTTTTGGTTCTAAACAGGTATGCAGAAGGTCCCCATTACACTTTCCAATAATGAAAAATGTTTAAATTCTAAAATACAGCAACCCATTTAAGACATGTTCATGTATCCCATCTTTCCTCTTCCTATATGTACAGCTAGAAATAAACGATTATATTGAAATGTGTTAATGAAATGTCATACTTCAGTGAAAAAGAACATACAGTGAAACCCTGGTTATATTAAAATCAGGGTGCTAGGTGATGACACTAACACCACCCAAATTCAGCTGAAAATAAATGCACAAAACATCTTGAAATCTAGTTAAGACTATGGAAAAAAATCAAATCTGTACATAAAATTTACAAAAAAAAAAGACAAGAAAATTAAAATAATCAAATCTATATAAATACATAAATCATGCTAACAGGATGGTAGGGCTGATTTTTGTTTATTTTAACACAGACAAATGCAAGTACAAAAGGATGTGCAGGAACAGGACAGCTGATGAAAATCTCACCCAACTGCAGTAGCTTAGGACACTGGAAATGGCTAACATATCAAGAGGCGCGAGATTCAGTGCAGCCATGCCCATTTTAGCTCACCGAAAAGCGCTTAAGCACTGCTGCAAAGAACAATGCAGATTACTTTTATAATCTCTAGGTTTGTTAAAGTCCAGGCACTTTGCGGGGGAGTGTGAGTGTCAGACTTCTGTGTGTTGTTGGGAATCTAGTGGAGGAATCGTCACTTCTTCAAAGTGGGCATCATCTCCACTCTCATAGTCACTCATCATGACCTCAGACTCAACTTCACAGCACGCTGACACATCTGAGCAGGAAGCTGTGGAAGTGTACACGGACATGGGCATGTTTTCTACAGCAGGAACGTCAAAGTTTCTTGGATACCCTGGAGGGTAGGGGACATAAGGTTCTCTACAAGTAATATTTTCACCAGTGCCTTTTTGTTGAGGTTCAGACATATCGACTGGATAGAAATTGGGCAGATACTGATTCAAGTTGAACTTCTGCCGATTTCTGGATGAAGACCCCAAGCTACCCGAGGCAGGCATGTCTCTAGGCGGGTGTATAGACTCAAACTGATCACTGAATTCTGGAGGCAACGGTGGCAGCTCTTCAGAGGCAGGGAAGTCTTCTGGGGGTGGGGGGAAGTCACTTTCAATGTCATAACCTCCAGGGTAATAGTCAGTATCGATGGCATTTGGATCTGCTGAGTACAGGGGAGTGTGCTCGTCAATCACCTCATAATTGGGGAATTCCTGTATGTCTGGCAGAGGGACACTTGGCATCCAATCTGATGTATCCCAGTGATACCCTGGTAGGGAAAGAGAAACAGATTTCAATGCTTTATCCTAAGTTTTCATGCCTTAGAAAAGCTCAGCATACCAAAGAAATAAAGATGCACATGTGTTTTTGTTGAAAGCTCAATACTCAAATTTGCAGTTTTAGTGCACGCCTAACATTTAAGGAAAAGAAGAGTGACAACAGAAGCACTCTGTAGCAGCCAACTCCATGCACAGGTCTGCAGACAAAGCAAATGGCCCTTTCCCTTGGTCTTGGCTCCTACAACTTACTGCACTACACGAAGAAAGTATTAATTCCTTCTTTAGACATTAGTCCATTCAGAAAGGAAATGCCAGGAAATGACTGCTTGTCAGGAAATACTAATTAATAGGACTTGTTAAGATAACTAAAAGTAACCTTTAAATTTGAAATTTAGAAAGTAAGCTTTCTTTACAACAATGTAGTAAGTACAATGTTAAAAGTGGTACTGTTTTCCTTTAACAGAGGCAAGCTGAAAGGCTGTTCACAATTGTCTGTAGAAAAGTGCGTGCAATTCAGACGCTGAGTACAGCTTCTGCTGAAACTCTTCTTTCCTTAAATTTCTACAACACATTATCTTTAGACAGGAATGTTTCAGAGCATGCTTCCAAGCAAAATACAACCAAACATACAACCACTGGAAAACAGAAGCTTTGGATAGACTACAATAATCTTTACTATTTTAAACAGGATCAAGGATCATTTTAGATTGTCTTTTTTAAATTTTTAAAAAAAAAACCCTCCCTGTTTCAGGACAGTTTTTTTTCTTCTTAGGATTTTCAAAATCCTCAACAGGCAGGAAAAGGTTAGTGGAGATGTGCTTCCAATGCAGCGCATAACAACCAGGGCCCTGTCTGCCGCTGCAGACACTGAGTGACAAGCGGAGCAAGTCAGCACCAGGAACGAGCCGTGACCAGATAGTTTTAGTGATTATCAATGAACAACTGGCATGCATAAGTCACCTCTTGATTTGCTGAGGTCAGGAGCAGCCAAAGATTCTTTTGGTGGCCAAGTAGAAAGAAAAGAAAACATTGATAATTAAAACAGACAGCTGAAAAGGCAACCAAGGTAAGCACACAGTACAATGTACATTGTTTGCACAGGCCCAGCCAGCCGTACGGTATGTCTTCGTGCTATTCTCTATAAACATTACAAATGGCTGAGAAACTTCTGCAGTACAAATAAAATGGGATCTGGAAACAAGACACAGATGAACAATGATGAACAACAAGTAGAGACTCTGGGAGGATGCTCAAGTATTTTGTTTTCCCTGTTTCTGACAATTTAGCTTTCAAAACAGTTTTCTTAGGAATAATTAAAACCCACAAGCTCTAATAAAACAGAAATTCATCAGGTGTCTAATATATGTATAATGCAAATACATATACACAATGTACACATACTTCACGGTACATCCTAACTTTCAAAAACACAGAACTCACGAATAAACTTAGGTACTTACAGATACCTATAAGCTAACAGTTCTCCCAACTGAACTAATCTGAACGTGACTGTGTTATTTACAGCTCAGTCTGCCCTAGAGATCAGCAGCCTTGCTTACTGCTTACTCCAATCTGCCCCCGCACATGCTCCTTCAGCGCTCCCTTGGTACACAGCACTCTAGGCACTGAGTCAAAGGAAGTAAACCTCAAGGTCATGAACACTTACTTAGGGAGGTTAAGCTTCAGGCTTTCTCTCTGAAAAGTGGGTGAAAGTCCCTGACTGTCACGAGGATTAAAAAAGATAAATGTAGGGCAAACACTACTAGGTACTACTGATCCCTGTGAAAGTAGCAGCTGTGACAGAAATAGGGGCGCTAGCGATTTCTGTGAGGCCAATGGCTTCGATGCAGTCTAAGATGCCCTTGGACACTCACATAATAAACTGATTTGGAAGACAGCATGTCTGACTGCTGTCTCTCTTAGGAACTTACAAAACTAAAAAGACCAATGGTTCTCAAAAATGAATAAACTAGTATTCAGGAAATATCTGTAAAGTTTTCTTTATATACTAAAAATGTACCATTTCTCTTAAAGTGAAGGTCGGTAACTTTTGTTACTAAACAAGCAGTTGATAAAATTTTAAGCTAACTTTCAACTTTTAAATTCAATTATATATATAACCATTCTTCTCCAGTGGACATCACAATGAAGGAACTATTGGAATTCTGCTTCTTGAACTCCATCAGTATTTAAAATGTTGGACTATCATCACATTAAAACTAAATTTCATTAGTAAAGAAAGCCTTCTGATTTACTCAGCAAAAATATGGTACTTCTTAGGAAAATGGGTAAGATTCATGAGAAACTGTAGCAACAGCAACACTTTTGCCCTGTCTCTCACTATCCAATCTGGTAGAAAAGTATCCTTCTTCTTAGATTTTAACACACCAAATCTTGAGAGCACACGAAACGGCCCCGCTGAGCTTGTGTGTGCACTCTGGATGGCTTATACAAGCAGTTTGTTCTTGAGCTCGGACTCCTACAGTAGGAGTCCCAGGATTAAGTGGGACTCTAAAAAGTGCAAATTCTCAAGGTTCAACGCAGGCCTACTCATTCACAAACTTCAGTGTGGGGAACCAGCAGTCAAACTTTTCAGCCTTCCAGATGCCCTGATTTCTATACACTGCAGTTGGAAAACCACTAGCCTGTGCCTTGGGCTTGGGTTTGGTCTAACAGCAATGAACTAATGAAGGACCAATACGTTACAGGAGTAGTCAATGCCTTTGCTTCTACTTTTGAAGAAATAAAGCTTCATATAAAATGATTTTACTAAATTAAATATGAAAATATACCTTCCTCCACATTCTACCATTTTCTTTGGTCAAAGTCACGAATCAGTTTTAGGTACTTATAAAAGCTTATGATCTTTAGTCTTATTCTTGTTCATTTAGGGTTCTTTGCATTACAAATTTTAGGTAGTTAAAACTGTTGAACTAATTCTTAGCACTGTACCACTTAGAGATTAATTCTTGAGATCCTATAGGTTACTTATAACGTCAGTAATATTATTATGAATGGAAGAGGCTCCCAGAACATACATAGCACACACAGAAATATTTTTGCAATGAACTGGATTATAAATATTCACAACTTCAATGTACTGAGCTTCCCCAAACCACAAGCTAGTTTTTCTAACATTATAGCTGCCAGAAGCACAGTACACTCCAGGGACAGTGACTGCAAAACACAAATACAGAGCGAAAGCATTTGTATGACTATACCTTCTTTGTTCACCGTGTCAACTACACTGCTGACAAGGTGTATTACAGTCACTATGGAAGCTTGCAAAAAGGTACAAAAGGAGTCAATTAGGAAAATCTTAAGTTAGAAAGCAGTACATGAAATAAATATCTTAGTACTATGCAATTTCTGCCCTATAATTTAAAAATGTGAAATTAATGCTTAAATTCAACCATATAATATAATCATGCATGCCCCTGTATCCTATTAGTTATATCTCAGACTTTTCTAATCAAGTTATTGCTATTATTAATAAAAGTAATAAAGTAACCATATTTTACTAGACCAGCATGAATTTTTTTAGCTGTACTATATCTATAATTATAAATATGGATTGTATAAGGATAAAATAATTCTTTCTATGTCTTATAGGCAAATGACCTCACATCCGAAGCTTGTACACTGAGGAGGAAAATTAAGGAAATACATATGCAACACAAATACAAAAATGGTTTGGCTCTGTTTGCTCGCACCCCAAACTTCTTGTCTTTAAGCAGACAGATCAATAGGTGGTGAGGCAATGCTAGCGATGGGTATAAACTATTTGAGTATTTGCTGTATAAATTCCTCTGTCATCTGTGTATTAGTGTTTTAAAGTACACAAGGTAAATGTGTGTGGGCAGGGCAAGCAGAGCGATGCTCTGGAGGCTGCCCACATTCTGACTCTGGGAACCTATGATTATGTTACCATAAAAGGGAGTCACCTTTCAAGGGATATCATTGACAGGATCAAAGTGTTCAGATGGGTAGGAAGAGGAGAGATCTTTCTGAACTCTCTAGGTGAACCAGGTGAGTTGTAAAGGGCATATATATATATATATATTTTTTTTTTTTAAGGGAAGGATCTCTCCTGGTTGTGGTTGGAGGAGCCCACAGATAAATAGTGAAATGAACGTTGCTGACTTTGAAAGATGAAGCCATAGGCCAACAAATGTGGGCTATCTCTAGAACCCGGAAAAGGAGGGAAACATATTTTCACCCCAAAGTTTCCAAGGAGGAATACAATTTTACTGACCCCATGATTTTAGTCTCATGAGACAAGTGGTAAACTAAGTCTCAGAACTACACAATAATGGTTTGTGTTACTCTCAGCTACTAAATTTGTGGCAAACTCTATAAAAGCCTTAAAAAACAATAAAAATGTAAGCACAGATTTTTATCACAGACTTTTACAATTGATTACCCTAATGACGAAAATACAAATACTAATGTAAATGTACTTCCTTGCACTGTATTGGCAAGTATATTAATATTGATTTGACCATAATTTGTTAAAAGTGTTTGAAAGTGGGCTGGCGAGATAGCTCAGCAGTCTAAAGCTTCTGGGGGACCACGGTTTGATCCCCAGCACCAGTCCCAGCCTCAGGGTGGGCTGAGCTGCCCCCCACCCCCCAAAAAAAGTGTTAGGAAGTACCATGGAGAAGAATGTGGTCTCAATAAAAACAACTAGAAAAAGAAAAAACTGACACAGTATCATATGTAACATGCTTATGACTGGAAATGAAAGGAACATACTTTGGGAAAAGGTTCCACACTCCATGGTAGACTCCATCAACTTAAGAACTATCTAGATGTAATGTATTATAAACTGCATTACTCTGAATTATGGGATATATTACTCTGCATCATTATGAATAGTGGGTTATTTCTTTCCACTAGTACAATATCTATAATATGTGAACACATTACATTTTACCCACCCAAATATGGTCAAACCTACAATATCTGAGATTCAAAAATTTCCACTGAAAACCTACTTTACTGTGTTACTGAGTCTTGTCTACAGACAACCAGCTATACTGTTATGTGCTAATAAGGTGAAGCTGGTTATCGATGGAGCTTACTCTAGGGAAAACGGATAAACATACGGGGTATCACGGATCCCACTGTCAAACCTCCTTCATTAGAAATATAATCCAACTTACTAGCAATCTCTTAAACTGCTCTCAGTCAGTACACTCTTATCCAAATGGGAGCTGGGGTCGCAGTGGGGTTGGGGAAGAGACAAATAAAACCTTTTAATACCAAAGGTGCGACTGAAACTGTACATTTTAGACTATCATACCTCTTCTAAGAGGGTGCATGAGTGTGCATCTTACATGATCAAAAAAAATTGTTTGAAGAGTTTCTGACAGTTCCACAAAACTTTTTATAACATTTACTGCTACACAAAAAAGTAGTAATAGGCACAGTCAATTAGATAGAAATTATCTTTCAATTACACTTTCTTTCCTATTACTGATACTTCATTACAGTTAAAAAATCTCTCAAGAATACTTCAAATATATTCCCCCACAGATGTTCAGGCAAATATGAACAAGGTGGCGCTTGATAGTGATCTGAGCGAAATATGGAAACATTTTAAACCTGAATTAGGGGCCCAAGCACATCTACATTAGGATGATGTGAGCAGCAGGGTGCACAACGACCAGCAAGCGCGGCGCTTCGCCCTCTGACACTCACCATTGTCATCACAGGATTCAGACTGGAAGGAGCTGAGGGACTGCACTTCAGACAGGCTCTCCCGGGCGCTGTACGGCTGAGAAGGCTTTTCCTCCAGAGGTTTCTTGGAAAGACAGGGATCAAGATCTACCACTTTAGCTGAAAGAAAGAGATGAGAAGCAAGCAGTAAGCTGCATGTGGCCAGACTCTGGTTCACTGAGGTTGGTTTAATCAACAGGCCAGAGAGGGAGAAGGGAAACAGACAGGGAGAGGGAAGGAGATCATCTCAGTACTCTTAATGCTTTTTCTTCCTCTGGCCACACTTTTTTAAATGCTTCTTTACGTCAATCTTTTACCACAGATGTAGCCAATGATGATTAATTACTTTTTAATAGGACCTAAATTCCAAAATTTCAGTAAAGGTAGTTTTATTGTTTCATCTAGATTATTTTTAAAAATAGTGTGTAGAAATAGTTTCAAACTATGTAAATATATCATACCATGTTATCAAGCCGTTAAATCATAAGCAATTGCCAAGCTGAAAAATTACAAATAATAATTCTGGCTTCAACAGAAATGTGCAGTGTTTTCAAAGCTCTTAACAATTACCCACTAATAGAAATCTCCAAAGCTGAACCTAGAGTCGTAAGATGAGTTTTAGTTATGTGCTTTTAACCTCCTTTTACATTCACTTTACTATATTACTAAGATGTTTATATTCTATATCACAATGGTGCTTTCCAGTATTCACAATTTACAGTTTCAATTTGTACATATATAAGTCATTAACATAAGGGACAGTTCTTACTATTATAAACTACCCCTAAAAAAAAAAAAAAATAACACTCTACACAGAACTCTGAACATGGTAAGAGTTAACATAGGTTAATATAACATGAGTTTTAATACTTTAGTCATTTTCTAAATATCAGCATGTAAACTTGCCTATTTGATATGACAACTACAATTTTATTCACTGAAAAATTATGAATTAATTTCCTTCAATCAGCTTTCCCATCTTAACTTAAACTCTCTTGGACTTACTTTTTCTGACTCAGTGAATTTCAAACTTTTCTGAAAAGGGAACTGAAGAAAGGCAATAAACTGTAAGCAGAAAAAGGATCGCTAATATTCCTTCAAAAATTATTCTCTTCAGGGGCTGGGGAGATGGCTCAGTAGAATAAGCGCTTGCCTGGCAAATGCAAGGGCCTGAGTTCAATCACCAGTTCCGCAAAAAATAA
>NW_004524690.1:7639860-7674198 GCF_000260255.1 Octodon degus
ATATATATATATTCTCTTCAATACAATTTAGACTTAAAAAGTTAAAAGCTAAATTACAAATTTGGAAAGGGCAGTTGGACCTACCAATCTGGGACCTAAATTAATGTATTTCTTTCCTTCCTTCCTTCCTTCCTTCCTTCCTTCCTTCCTTCCTTCCTTCCTTTTTTTTGGTGGAACTGGGGATTGAACTCAAGCCCAAGTGCTTATTCTACTGAGCCATCTCCCTGGCCCCTGGGACCTAAATTTCTAAGTATGAGAACAGAAGAATAAAATAATTCATTCAATTCTGAAATTTACAACAGCTATATGATTCGACTAGATTGGTCAAAGCAGTCAGAAATATACAGTTAAACAGGTGGTAAATTATTTGTTTCTGGGCAGTCAAGGAACACAATGACAAATGAAGTAATAAAAAAATTGTTTTAATCTGTCTTTTTGACTTTACTAATATTTCATTCAAGAAGCTGTAAAATGCTCAGTAGAATAACCATTTGCCTGGAAAGCACAAGGTCCTGAGTTCAATCCCCAGTACCACCCCCCCCCAAAAAAAAAGAAGCAGCAGCAGCAGCACTGATTGTACTTGGATAAGTGACTACCAATCAGTTTGATACTCAAAGAAGGAATAGAGTTACTCAGGATAAATTTCATCTTTGACCTAAACAAGTTGAATAGATTTCAGAGATTTAAATTCATGTCCCTCTCTTAAAATTAATTGCTTTTTAAAAATAACATCATAGCCAAAATGCCAAGCCAGCACTCAAGACATCCAAAAAGGTTTCCAAAGTTTAAGAATTTTGGACTTTGAGCCCATCTTTAATACAAATCCAGCATTCTTACTGGAACTGCCAGTGGCTGTGGCATAACTTATAATCTCACTATTTATCTCAGTGCGGTTTCAGTGAGATGGAAAAAGTTGTTCTTACTGTCATAGTCGAAGTCCCAGCTGGGCTTCTGGATTGAGTCGCTGTCGGAAGGAGAGTTCGAAGGTGGCGGGGGAGGCAAGTTTGGGGCAACGCTGCAGACGGCCACAGCTTTTCGGTGCCCATGCATGGCTTCCGGGTTAAAGGTGCTGAACTCGGGGTGCTCTGGTATGGCTGATCCTTCAAAGGAGTTCCGGTCAAGGTTGTTTCTAGAGTCACTAGGAATGCTTGGGGTGTAGGAAATGGGGCGGACAGGCACCTGGGGTGGGATGTCAGAGTAAAGGTTCTTATTTAGCTTTGAATCAAAATATGGTCTTTGCAAGAAAGCTGTGGTTGGACCCAAATGTTTGTCTTCAGGTTCAGCCTGGTGTTTCTTCTTCCGACTAATCATTTTGCGGCAGAGGACAAACACCACCACCAGCAAAAATATCCCTGCTATAAACACAATAATTCCTATTCCTTCCGCTAATCCGATATTCCAGGGGGTGGACACGTATTGATTGGGAGTGGCCTCCTCACAGTGTTTGCCCCGGTACTCATGGCTGCAGTTACAGTGGTAGGAGCCGTGTGTATTCTCACAAAGGGCCCCATTTCGGCAGGGGTTTCCAGCACATTCATCAACATCACTCTGACACCTGCCGAGAAGGATGAGAAAAGAGACACGTGCAGTAGCTCAGGCCAACAACAGTTCAGAAACTAAGCACTAAAATCCTCCCTTAACATGACATACCCAAACAAAGCCGAATATGAAAAAATAAGAAAATATAATGACAACAATGATTTTGTGATAATCACTAGATTCTGTGCTTTGAACGTATATGACACAAAGATATCAAACCAATATTTAACTTCTGCTTTTCTAGTATTCAACAGACCAGTAACTCAATCCATTAGGCCTGAATTGGCCAAATTTAGCCTTATAAAGTACTTCAAGGAAAACCACAGGAACATCTGCGAGCAGATCCCACTAAGAGCCATTTAATAAGACTGAGGGCAAAGCCTTATCCAAATGTACTGCTGTAGACACTTTCTAATTCTGATAGCCAAGCCATATTTTTCAGAAATTTGGGGTGCATGTTTGATAAATGGGAGGATAGATTAAGTTTCTAAGACACTGTTCTAGTTTGGGACTATGACAGCTGTGTGCAACATCTGAGAAGTTAGAAAACGCTCTATTTTCTATTTTAAAATGTTATTCCTACTGAAAACTTTCCCGAGCTCCTTACTCTTTCAAGTTGTAAGATGTCCTCTCTGCCTTTCCAAACAGGGGCAGACTGTGTACATGAGCAGATGCACCGGCCACTGCTCAAACCTTCCCTCCTCCTTTAATAAAATTCATCTCACCCTCTTTCATACTCACCTAAAATTCCAATTACTGGTATGTTTTGTCAAATAATGTAAGAATATTCATTGACTAGAATCAAGAAAGGCAATTTAACTAAGTAAGACCACATGACCGTGGCCAAATTTAGCCTTATAAAGTACTTTAAGGAAAACCACAGGAACATCTGCAAGCAGATCCCACTAAGAGCCATTTAATAAGACTGAGGGCAAAGCCTTATCTAAATGTACTGCTGTAGACACTTAGAGATAACCCATAATGAATAATTTTTTAAACTGAACTGATAAATAATCCAAATTAAAATATCTATCCAAAACTGAAATTTCACATTCACTTTTCAATGTATACAATAGGCATGTCCATAACTAACGTTTGTCACCTAGAAAAATATTAACTGTATTTCAGGATTATGGTAAGGAGTATACAAGATAATGAGAGCGCTGAAAAAGGTTTCTAGATGCTCCATAAATGTCACTTACAGCACATTATGAAAAAAGTTATTATCACTGCTTTCAAATATTGACGAGTTCAGATTCATCAATGTGTGTATGCTTTAAAAGCGCCTGCTTTTAAAAAACAGGACAAACTCACTCACTTTACAAACATTTGTTGCCTATGGGAACCCATATATTCTTTGTTTATAGACAGTGGCTCTAAAATGTAAGTCGGCTTTTGAAGTGCATCTATCTTTTTAAAATTTTCTTTTAAAGAGAAAAAAAGATAAATTTTAAAAATGCCTAAGAGGATTACCGAACTGTGAAGCAAGCAGTTTGAATTAACAAAGTTTTGTTGTGTCTTCTAATGAACATGATGCTGCAGAACAGGTATAAACATAAATCTCAGCAGAAACCATTTACCTTTCTCCTCTAAAACCTGAATCACACTGACAAACAGCACCATCCAAACTGTCAAAACATGTTCCACCATTTTTACAGGGCTCATCTTTGCAGTAGGGGCTGAGCTGGCATCTGAAAAATAACAAAAGCATGTGTGAGTCTCATGAGCCTATCACAGATAAAGCAAAACAAGAAACATTAACAAGTGAAGAATGCAAAGCCTTTTCGCATGCAGAATTACGTTTAAAAGAAGTTAAGCCACATGCACATACCTTTGACCAGTGTACAGTCCTCTGCACTGGCAAACGAAGTCTCCATTGTCTACAACACAGGTACCACCATACAGGCAGGGGTTGGAGGCACAGGGGTTGACGCTCACCTCACAGTATGTCCCTACATGTAAGGCACTGCACTTGCAGTAGTAACCTAGATTAGCAAAAGAAACAAAGTTGTATTATTCAGTGACTTGAAAGAACTAGAATGGATTCAAACTTAAGTGAAAATTTAGCTTGATACCTACGTAAACTAGTAAAATCCCCACTTTCTCTGGGTAAGGAGTTGTCCACATGGACAAGCACTCTACTACTGGAACAGGTTAAATACTCCCCATCCAACACGCCAGCACTAGTAGTCATTAGATTTTGGAGTCCTTGGACTCCAGGCTAACTGCAAAACTTCCATACTGGTTGAGCATCCTGAACCTTGAAATTTGAACTTTTGAGAGCCATATTGGTACTCTAGAAGTTTTCGATTTTGAAGCGCTTTGGATTTTGAATTTTCAGATTAGGGATACTCCTGAAACAACCAAATCACAAAGATCTGAAGTGAGATCTAGTTTTTTAGATATCATAGCTGTTTTTTTGTTTGTTTGTTTGTTTGTCCGTTTTTGGTTTTTTTTGGTATTTTAGGGAAGGGTGTGCAGGGTCTCACTACTAGATCAGACTTGCAGTGATCCGCCTATTTACAGCCTCCCAAGAGCTGGGATTACAGGCACACGCCACCACACCCAGTCTCTTCACAGCTAGTTTTAATCATAACTTATGTACAGTTATGGGCCAATCACACCACACAGGAGTGGTGAACATGTATATGAAAACATCCTTTGCATGAACATGTACACACAGTACTACTAAACATACCAATTTATTTGAAGACCATAAGTATTGGAGGATTAAATAAGAAAATGAACATGCAAAGCACTTGTCAGTTTTATAATGGAAATGATCAAATTTGTCCAATGATTACAAAGAATACCAGACTCTGCTCTGTAACACTGTGACATGTGGGTAGTATGACAGACTCCTTCTGACTCTCTGCCTTTGGGAAAGAAGCAATGTAGTATTTCCTCGGCCTCTTTAAAAAGTCAATCTTAGTTATAGGATTTTTGTCTGTTTGTTTTTGGTCAAAGGAACTGGGTGCTGGGAGTTAGGAGTCTGAGAAGTCGCTGTGCAGTGGCTGAGCTTCTTTTCTTCAGTTTTAGTGGTCATGGTAGAACATTTCAAGGAAAGCCTTTCTCAGCCTCACTTTAAGGGACCGTGAGGCCAGCCTGCTCACTGTCCTGACTTAGATATATAATTAGTATGAGCAGAATAGAAACCTATGCTGTTTTAGGTCAGATTTTCAGACGGCGACAGTGGAGACAACCAGGCCTGCTCTACTGGCTTTAATGATCAACACACCTTTCAAAGACAGAAGAAAACCAAATCTTTTGGAATTTCATTGAAATTATTATTATTTAAATTTTTGCTCTATTAATTACACTAAGCTCTATTTAGAAGGCCACATTTGTAACTGTCTTCTATCAGTACTTAGAAGCGGCCCCACAGAAGTCCAGGGTGCAGAGGCCCCAAACCTCTACACTAGGGCCATAAGACAGATATGCAAAGTAGCACGTCAGTGGGGTCTGAGGCCTTCCAGAAGATCCAACACTTCCATTTCTCACTACTGGCAAGACTCTGGCAGGCGCTCTGTGGTGAGCAACTGGGTAAATGACAATACAAGAAAGATAAGACAAACTAAGTGAAAATAACTTTAACCTCCCCCGGATTGGCATGTGCAGGGCTGGGCGTGCAAACACGTCTTGCTCAGCCCTGGAGGTGCCACTGCAGCCACTCGGCAGTCACAGGCATGGTGCTCTCCAGCCCGGCTGCTGGCAAGAACGCCAAGCCCTGCCCTGCTCCCTGTAACACACCACCACTGAGCTGTGACTGTGCCTTTTGATGCTGCTATTAATTGGTTTGTGCTGTTTGAACAAGAGCAAAAAAAAAAAAAAGTGCTGAGGAACTCAGATGTGATCCTAATACCAGGAAGCCTACCTCCAGTAGGCGACGGGTGGCAGATGCCTCCATTCTGACAAGGGTTACTTGAGCAGTCTTCTGTAGCTGCGAGTAAGCATCCAGGAGATATGTCCACCGACTCTTCAATGTGCGCATAGCTTCTTGGCTTGCTATTCAAAGGCAGCTCCTGCCCATTCAAATAAATGGAGTCCATGCAACCCCTAAAGCCATTACCGACTTGGGGGCTTCTTCCATGCCTCGCTCCTTGTTGGCGGATGTGGCCACCAAAGAACACATAGTTATCCAGGTTCAGGGTTTTCAGAGTCCCTGGTGCTGTGCCTGATGCAGTGTGGACTTGGTCGAGAACCAGCCTAGCGTAATTTCCATTCACTTCAAGAGACACGGCGTGCCACTGCCCGTCATTGACCTGAATGCTCTGAACAGAGACGATGCCAGGGCCACTCCCACAGTCAAATTTGTATTGCAGTCTTCCATTATGAATCTATAATAAAAATAAAAACTTTTGCTGTCCACATTAATCTCACAGAACCTTCAGTTAGTCTCTGACCCAAAGTCTACACAGGAGAAGAATGTCTGGCAAATGAAGTAGAAAGAGTACAGCCCTGCACTGAGTGCTACAGAGCAACGCACATCTGCCCATTGTACAAATAATAAAATGGGTCTTTTAAGGGTACTGTCAATTGCACATACAAAAAGCAATGTGGATATGACTGGTAACTAAGTGCACCCCTGCACACAAGGCACATACAAACTTATACACAAGCACATACCACGTACACAAAGCATCAGACAATATCTAAACTAAAAACCATGATTTAAAAGAAAAGTGGGAGGGGCTGTAGAGATGGCTCAATGGTCTAAAGCACCTACTTGGAACAAGCTTGGCTAAAGCACAGGGACCGCGGTTCGATCCTCCAGCACCACATGCCAGCCAGCCGCGCCCCCTGGTGGGCTGAGCTGGCCACACACACACACACACACACACACACACACACTAAATAAATGTTAAAAAAAATTTAAAAAAAAATAAATAAATAAAAGAAAAGTGGGAGCATAACTGTCACTTCTAATCTATACAGGAAAATTACAAATTCATTATAACATTGAGATGAGTTAGCTAGAGATTGAATGTTAAAAGTCACAGATACCTAAAAATATTTGTAAAAAAGTCAATCTCTATGATCATGCAGAGAAAAGAAGAGCTTCTGTGGACTAAAGCGCCTGCTTAGGCAGAGCGCAGCAACTGGGGTTCGATTCCAGTGTGCCGTGCCAGTCCTGCTCCCGGGGTGTGCGGAGAGGGCGACTGAGACTGGGCACAGTGGCGCATGACTGTAACACCAGCACTTGGGAGACTAAAAACAGGAGGATCACTGTAAGTCTTACCTACGGAGTGAGACCCTATACACTCTGTACTAATTAAAAAAAAAAAAAAAAAGTTTCTTATCCCACAATGCATAAAACTTGTGTAGTTTATCAATAAAATTATGGAAAAAATAAAAAGAAAAAAGAAAACTCTTTAAATGTGGGATTCACTGGGCTGAGGAGATAACTCAGTGGCATAAGCACCTGCCTAGCAAGCAAAGTGTCCTAAGTTCAATCCCTGGTACTGCAAAATAAATAAACAAACAAATAAATAATACATAAATAAATGTGGGATTCAGACTAAGAGATGTAGCTCAGCGGTACAAGCACTAGCCTGGTAAGCACAAGGTTCTGAGTTCAATTTCTGGTACCAAAAACAAATAAATAAAACAAACATGGATTCACTCAAATGGCTTAATCTTTTTTAAAAAAATGGACCATCAGAAAATAAATTTATAATTTTTAAAGTCTGCTACAATCTGAGGTACAGAAGTGCACAAAACAGCTAGGCACAATGGTAAATGCCTGTGATTCCTGCTTTCTGAGAGGCTGAGGCAGAAAGATCGTAGCGTGAAGCCAGCCTAGTCAACTCAGCAAGGCAGTCTGTGAAAATACAAAAAAGGGCTAGAGATAGAGCTCAGTGTGAAGGCCCCTAGATTCAATACCAGAACACAAAAAACACAAAAATGAAAACAATTCCTACATAAACACATACCTCCAAGATACTGTAATCAGTCCCTCTAGCATACATTACAATTGCATGGGCAGAATACGTTCTGAGTCTCACTGTCAATTTCATCTCTAATTTGTTTTCATTTTCCGTTAGGCGGTATTTCACAAAGCTATTTCCAGTAAATGTTATAGATGAGCTCCCTGCAAATCACAAACAGGAAAAGTTACATCAGAGCCAGATTTACGCAGATTTTTGAAGTATGCTTTCTCCCCCTTTGAGACTGATAATTTTTATGTAAGATTATATCATTACCAAATTAAATTTCTATGTGGAAATGCCCATTTGTTTCATGAGTAGCATACTGTATATGATTCTCCATTTGAAAGAGAAAAAACTATACTATCACAAATCCTAAAATAATGAAATATCTCAATAGAAAAATGGTCAATTTAGAATTATAAAACAATTTCAGAAAAAATAATTAGATGCCCTCAAAGTAGTTTGACAAACCTTCTTAAGCAAAATGTAAAACAATTCACATTCTCTAAAGCAGATGAAAATGATACAAATTTTCAAAGGTGAAAATTGTTAAGCATCATTATGTAGAATGGACTAAGTAAAACACAATTTCCAAAATGACAAAGACACTTAACAAATCAAGAGGGAGAGACTGTGATAAAGAGACTGTTTGTAGTCATAATACACAAAAGCTCAACACACTGATGATAACAAACAAGCAATCAAACAATGAAGCCAGAGGAAATGCTATTAGGTAACGAATGAAAAAGATAACTGTCACATGTAGCCAGAGAATTGAAAATAAAAATTATTGGGTGTTATTTCATGTTCTTTTGAGAGAGGAATATTTTTCTTTTAGCTGAAAACCTTAAATGCTGGCAAGAGATGGGGAATGAGACCTTCATACGTGACCAGATGAAGCAACACCTGACTCAACTTTGTAATAATAGCTTTAAAAATTTTAAATATACTTTATTTTAGATGCAGTAAGCCCTAATTTTAGACTACTGTAACAAATGAAAGTACTAGTCCATGTAAGGATAAACACATACGGATTTTTAAACAGAAACATAACAGGAAAGTGTACGCATAAGGAAAATAGTGACTAATTTGTGGCACAGGAATGCTGGAAAACATTTGTGGCCAGTACAAAAAGGTTAGGTTCAGATGTATTGGCTTGGAAAGACATCTTTAATAATACTATTAAGTTGAGGAAGCAAGAAGTTGGAACAGTGTGAGACATAGCACTCCTGAGAAGGAAAAGAAAAATGTAGACTGAATATATTTTACATCGTGTTTTGACTCTAACAAAGAAAAAATTATAAGAACACTGAAATGATGCTGTGAAACCAAACTGCGCTTGGTTGTTGACTTCTCACCTGGGCACTGACCAAGTCTGCCCCCGGGACAGACGCAGGTATACCTCTCCTCTCTGGGGTCAGAGACGCACTCCGTTCCTGCAGGGCAGGGGCTGTCTTCACATCCGTGGAAGATAGGTGGGCACTTCCCCTCTTTATGGAAAGAAAAGAGGGAGGTGGTGATTACCAGGAATTGTAAGGTAATGACCTTTCCGGTGTCGTCATCCAAGGCTGGCTGCCTTTGTCTTGCATCATGCCACTAACCTTTACAGAGACACATGGCTGCGCGATGGTGGCGCGGAGTCACGAAACTCAGTCTGGCTGTGCTGTGCGTTGACATAACATTTTCATCCAGAGATACCTTTTCATCACAGAATTTCCACGGGCAATCCACACCTGCACAGAGCTTCTGGAACACGTCCAATATCCTAACACCGATGATTTCTTCAATATCAGTCGCAGAGGAGTTAATCTTGTGCACAAGTTGTTTTGTTGAAAACTGGGTACTACTTGACTTCTCCACAAAAAGTAAGACATCCAGATGTGGGTAAGGCTCAGAGGGCTGCAGGCTCACAATCTGTATGTCATTCCTCCTCACACCCAGGATGCTCCGGAGAGCCCGCTGGAAGTTGCGCCAGTAGTCACCGACAAATTCTTCTGGAGTGAGGTTGGCGAAGCGAACAGCAATGGTGCGGTTCAGCATCTCTTGGGTTATCTGTCTGATGTGCACTGTGATGTCAGCCACTGTTGTAAACTTCCCATCTGTCACGCTGACATTCAGAAGGTACTGCCCTATGTCCAGCTTTTTGTGTGCGATCAGTTTACCCCCCGTGCTGGAAACAGAGAACAGGTTGTCCATGTGGGGATCGAGACTGTACGTTAAAGTGTCATATACATCTTGGTCCGTGGCATGAATCTTCCCAATGACCCCACCAGCATATTCTTCTCCAAAAGCAGTAATGAAAATCTCTAGTGGCAAAATTGCAGGAGGATGGATACTTTCCTCGATGACCCTGATGTCAATGTGTGTCAAAGATGACAATGGTGGTTTTCCATTATCTGCCACCTAAGAGAAAAATCACAGTTGTCTCTGCCAGTGTTTACAACTTCTTAATATACACACTGTAAAACTAAATTTACTGCTCAAATTTTTAACAATTTCCAATGCTTGATAGCTATTTCTCCACATGAGAAGCGAAGAGTACACAGATTCTTTGTAGGCCTACCGCCAGTTCAGATTAAAATTCAGCCCCTCACTGTCTATGACGAAGTAAACAAATGAGTGAGGCCCTGCAAAGTGAAATGGGACAAAAGTAAGAGTGTGGGGACTAAAGCAGAAATCATAACTGTAAAAATTATTTTCTCATGAAACATAAGCTGTTCAGACATAAAAAGATAACCACCAAGTAGTTCCATTAATCTTCCATAAAGCATAAAGTAAGATTTCAATACCTTAACATGCAGCAAGTAATGGTCCTTCACTTTTCTCTGTATGGCAGCTGAGGTCAGGAGGATGCCCTGCTGGTTCACTTCAAATGCTCTGTCATCATTTCCGCTCACAATAGAAAAGAAGAACGGTGGGCCATTGTGAGAAGAGTCCTTGTCCGTCACAACAAGCTGCAGGACACTGAAACCCACTGGTTTATTTTCCTATACAAAATTAAAAACAGAACACAATGAAAATCCCTCAACATAACAAAATCTACTGTATACGGCAACAGAACATGAGGGTTTTGTTATAATATCAAATACACAGAAAACAAAGGCTGATTGCTGATTCATTCTCCTGGAAATGAGGAAAAGGATGTACAGGAGGAAACAGCAGGCAGAGGAGGGAGGAGAGGGAACATGTGTGAGAGGAAAGGCCATGGGGGAGGAGATGGAGGCAACAGAAGGAGGAGCTGTGTGATGGAGTGTGAGTGAAGAGGGTAGAGCTGAAGAATTAGGAGGTAGAGAAGTAGAGGAAGAGTGACATCAAGAGAGGAGGACATAAATCAAGAGCAGCACAAGACATGGCTATGAAAAACCTACAGTCCTGGAACTGAAATTATCTTAACAGTCAAAAAACAAAGGAGGGAAAATAAAATTTTGGGCGTGTGTTGAACATCTTCTATATTAATGGAGACTAATCATACTTTTTCTACTTCTCTAAAAAAACTATCTTCAGAAAAGAAAGCTAGCTAAACAAACATAGGAATTTAAGAGCTCAAAAGGATTCCAAGAACCCTTTCACACACAAGCTTACCTGGATGATCACACTGTAATTACCCCTGGAGAAGGCTGGAGCGTTGTCATTGACATCAGACACATCAATGTTCACAGTTGTGGTGTTGACTCTGGGTGGACTCCCATTATCAGAAGCTTGAATTGTCAGTGTGTAACCTGAAATCTTTCCAGAGAAAAGACCAAAAGAGCATCTTCCTTCACACATACATAGCCAATGACCTGGAACCGTCATCATTTGTTGCACCCAACAGCTACAATTCGCTAACCCACAAGTGAGTATGCTGCAAGTAACACATGTTCTCAACAGAAAAGTCTCTCAAAAACTTGCTCATCAAGTATTTTCCTTAAATAACCTGCAGTGCTATTAATAGAAATAAGTAAAACAAATTACTAGGAAAAAATGTTAGCATGCTGCTCAGAATGCTGTTGCTTTAGTAATAACAGAAAACAAGCCTTCTGTGGGGAACCAAATCGTCCTCTCAGCCACACTGTCCCTCACCTTTGACAACTGACCTGCTTCTAACACCCAGGACTGACCAGGTCACACCCTGATCGATTTTACACTTGGCCTGTCCTACATTGCTTACGTTTATCTTTGTGACCTCTTCTAAAAGGAATCAAGTCGAGTGAGAATGCTTGCTCAAATAAAATTCCCAGATGAACTTCCTCTTCTAGCAAGAGTGAGGGAAGAAGCCAGGAAGCTGGCCAATGCTCCCACAAAAAAGGGCTGTGGGGGTGAATTAGCCCGGGAAACGCCTAAAACTACTACTTCCTACGTTCTCTCCCAATAAACACACATATGTAAAAAGCACTAAAATTTACTCTGCCAGCAGAACAGCAATCCTACATGTAACAGTTATGCGTCGTAAACTCTTAAGAGGATCCCTACACCGAAATGACAGGTCAGAAAATAAAACAAAGAACTTCAAAGAGTTCTCACTGCCTCTCCAAGTTCAAGTTTCACACAGATCCATTTTTCCTGAAGCTACCTTCCTCATCATCACTGTCTTCCAATGCTCGAAGCCCAGTTTTCCTTTACTTCTGCTTCATGCCTTGATCTCTGTGTGGCAGCTCCTGCTCTCCTTCCCTCCCTGTGGGTGTTCTAACCGTGACAGATAAACTGCCAATGGCCTTTCCACTCCTCCTGATCTCCCTCTATTCTAACACCCTTGGACCTACTGAAAACATAATCTTCCAAAATGTCTCCCAATATATTTGGCTCACGAGATTAAGTCATTGTGTCAGGCTTGCAGCAAGCGTGACCCTTCCATTCAGGTTATGTGGCCCTTAATTTGCCTTTCACTTATCTCTCTCTACCTCTTCGTATGATTATTCTGATAAAACTGGGTAAAGTCTCTTAAATATAGTCCATAATGGTTTCAATTCCTATGCTATATTCATAGAATATCTCACAGGGAATTTCTTCTTTTAATCTTAATGGGTATTCCAAATCTTTGTTGTCATTTAAAGCCCAGTTTAAAATTTAGCCTCTGGTTTCATTAATGTTCTCAGAATGTTAGAACACACTGTGATTTCTTCTTGAATGCAAACTTTTACCAAACTTTGCTATTAGCATAAGAAGTTATACTCTTGTGATTTTCCAATGGCAACTACTTCTCACTATTTACTTTCTTGTCCTATCTTCTGAGAAGGCTGGTTCAACCCTTTTGGACACTGCACTATGCGTAGAATGACCACAAAGCTAGCTCTTCCAGTTATCCATCTGGAAACTTGTAAATCTTCTAAATCAAAGTTTCACACATACTGTTTCCCGGTCCAGAAGTTTAGCCACTTTCACTTCTCCCTTGGCAGGATCGATTGTGAATGGACTGCCTCGATTGCCTTCTATAATAGAGTAGTGGATGAGGCTGTTTGAAGGGCCATCAGCATCATCGGCCATAACCTAGAAGACATCACACTCTTATGTAGCAGACAGCCAAAGAAGGGACTGAAGCTATTTCATGGCAGCTATTTATAACGAAGTCATTAACTAGCCTAGCAAATGACATTTTCATAGCTCTATAATATTTTCAAATAAAGCCATTATGAAAATTAGACTGATTTTACTAAAAACACTTATAAAAATCTGTAAGAAAACTATAGGGGGAGAAACACATACTGTAATGACGGACTGCTCAAGAATGGCATCTTCACTGATCACTGCTGTGTAGGTGTCTTGGCTGAAGGCTGGGGTGTTGTCATTGACATCTGTTACATTAATGCTCACGGTCGCCATGTCGCTTAACGAAGGCGTGCCTCCATCAGTGGCTTCTACGGTCAAGTAGTATTCATGGGCACTCTCATAATCCAGATTCTCAATGATAAAAATGGCCCCTGAGAGACAACTAAAATTACTCCCAGTACTTTATAATGCTACAGCTTTTTGCTACTAATATTAAAATATAACACTTTAAAAAAAATTACTTTTCACCTCGACAGTTACCTACCGATATTCCCTAGTGCCTTACCTCAACAACTATAAATCATGGTACCTTATCTTACTCTTAATTATTTTCCTGATATCCCTTATAATATTTGAATCATTTCCCTAGTCAATATTACGTATAATCCTGGTAGAAAAATAATTATATCTATCTCTTCCTAGTCACAGTTCATGACACATTTTAATAAACAAAATGTAATTTTATAAACCTCAATTCTATGCCTTTTGATTTCTTCTTTTTTCTTTTCTTTTTTTTTTTTTTTTTTTTTTTTTTTTTTTTTTTAGGGAAGGGTCTACAGGATACTCAGGGTCTCACTACTAGATCGGACTCGTAGTGAACCGCCTGTTTACACCCTGGGATTACAGGCATGCACCACCAGGCCCAGTCCCAATTGCCCTCTCAGCGCTCCCGGGGGGCAGACTGAGGGATCAAATCCCGGCCCCTGCTCCTGCCTGCAGGCACTTTAATCCACTGAGCTATTTGGCCAGCTTTTTTATTCTTTTTTAGACATGCACATCCATATTTTTTTTAAATCCTTCATTTACATTCTATCATTAAAATTCCTTTTTAATGTTCTCCTAACATTTTGCCTTGCCCGTTCATTATAGTCATCCTACTTAACAAGAATATGAGATAAAAGAACCATAAAAATAACTGTTTTATCATATGTATATTTAAAACCTTTTAAGATAGCATCATCATAGACCTAGTCTTTATCTAAAATAGTCACCTACAGTTAAACAATTAAGAATTTTTAAACTGAGACTGACAGCCGTTTCAGAACACAGTTTGGTAAGATGACATCAGTATCTATACAGCAAGAGGCAACAGTGCGTCTGAGATTACCTCGTGGGCAATCTCAATAGGATGCAAAATACTGTTACATGTAACCAGCATAATAAAAAATCAACTTAAAGAATTATCAGCTGGCCACACAGAAAATAAGATCTAAGAGGTCAGAACTACGGTTTTACTTGGAAAATTACATCTGACATGGAGGATAAAAGGAGCAACAGCACAGGGTCCTTCGCTATCAATCATTCTTATCTTTACTGTCTTGGAACACTTTACATCATCAGGGAACTATTGGAATGTGATACTCTAGTTTTCTATTTTAAGTTAATGTGTTTATAGATTACAGCGGTTATTATGGCAGAAATGTATTTTACCAAACAGAACTGGAGACTTTAATCTTCCAAGTCACTTTTATTCCGACTTTAAACAAAACCAAAAAACCCTTGAGTTCTTTTTTAGAATATCCATTCTTAATATGCGCCCTGTCAGTAGGTACATGGTGAAGTGCCAGACAAATCTAGTCCTTTAGGTAAAATAAAGGGCTTCCTCTCTATAAGGCATGTTACCTGTTTTAGAATCTATGCTGAACTTTCCATGTTCATTCCCACTTATTATTGAATAGGTGATTTCAGCATTTGCTTCGATATCCCGACTTGCCGCATACACCTGAAGAACTTCCGTTCCAATGAGAATGTCCTCAGACACTGTAGCACCATATTCGCGGTATTCAAACACAGGTGGGTTGTCATTTATATCCAGAACTGACACTACGACAGTGCCAGTGGCTGACAGCCTCCTTGGCAAACCTTGGTCTACAGCTTTCAAAGTAAGGGTATATACCGCCTGTAGCTCTCTATCCAAAGGCTTTTCTAAGTGAATAATTCCAGAGACTTCATTAATGGAGAACTGCCCATTAGCAGAGTCAATCAGAGAGTAGGAAATTTTTCGATTCAATCCTGTTAAGACACAAAGTCATGTCATATTTTATATGAAAAAGCTTAAATTTTCAAAATTGTAATATATTTTTTAGAACGGGGAATTGAGCACAAGACCTTTCACCTGGCAGGCAGGCAATAGGTGACTGAGCTGTGTCCTTGGACCCTGTGATATACTTTTTAAAAAGGTAAAATGCTATTTATTTTTTAATATGATCTAGAAAAAGCAAAGTCTTTGAATTACCAATTTACTGAGTTAAAAAAGTACAAGTGCATAGCTGACTTCTCAGGCTATTTTATGTAGATGCTTATGCTATATAGTACCTCACAGATTTTTAAAAGTGAAATCTAACTCCTGTGACAAAGAATTATTTGAAAAGTGACTGTTTTGGCAATCTTATAACTCCTCAGTACTTGAAGAATCTACCTATCATCAAAATGCTATGAATAATATATCTTCATCTTATTTTTTCCATAAAAAACTGAAAGATTTGTAAAACTGAACATACAGTATTGGTTTTTGTTATATTCCTTTGGCACTAAAATTATTTTAAGGCACTAATAGTTCAGAGACAATAACACTACAAATTAATTCACTTGATAAAAGTTACTATGCAGAATTTTATTCATCCTACAGATATCAGATAGCAGTGAGTTCTCTGGGTCTAATTTTGAGACTTCAAATATTCATCATAAATGCATCATAAAGCACACATAAGACAAAGCAGGGCACACTGGCTGCGTCGGGGTGTGCTCTAAAGCAGCTGCCCTCCAGCCGTCAGCAGCCCAAGGGCACGGGTAGAGGGTACCTGTGTCAGCGTCTGTGGCCTGCACGCGGGTCAGTGGAGTGCCGGGCTCTGTGTTTTCAAACACAGTAACGGTGTAAGGCTCAGCAGTGAACTCGGGGGCGTTGTCGTTCACATCTTCTACTGTGAGCACAACACTCGCCTGGCAGAATCTCCCACCTCCGTCTGTGGCCTTGACCAGAAGATCATAAACTGCACGCTCCTCACGATCCAGGGGGACTAGTGTTTTCAGCTCACCTAAATGTAAGCAAAAGCAATTGTACTCACTTGGAATTTAGGGTGTGAACTGTAAGTGCTGTGCCTTTCTGCCTGTTTTCTCTTAAAATTACAAACTCTTCACAGCCTCTGTCTGGAGACAGTTCATTACCGACAGATGCAGCAGCTTCAGGAGCACGGCAGAACCTGCTGGGGTGGGCTCTTGAGGGTCTCTTACCTTACAAGCAGTTCTGCATAAGTGAAGCAGCTACCTAATTTATCAAATTTATTTATTTTATTTGATTTTATATTTGCTGTACTGAGGATTGAACTCGGGAACTTAAGCGGTTATTATACTGAGCTAGCTCCCTGGCCCCTAATTTATCAAATTTAAAACTTACTTAAAAATGCACTCACAGATTTATAATTAGTTCTCCAGAGGGTAATAAAAATGTTTAATAAAAATTATTTGACCCCAATTTTAACAAAGTACAAATTAAAAGAAAAAAAACAATTCTAAGAAATCAAATATCATGGATTATTTTAATTATAAAACACTAAATTACAAATCTATAGTCATAAATCAAAAAAAAAAAAAACCATGCTATATAAATAAAACAGGCCTAGCAAAAAGTCTGAGATATATTTTACTAAGGTTACAAAAATCATCTAGAAAAAATCTTCTAAAATCTTCTAAACCTTTTGCTCTCAACATTAAATCTTTAGTTCAAGGAGGTGACTTTGTTGCTATTTTTTAAATCCTAGCCCCTAATGAGTGAGCAATTTAAAATTTACACATTAAATTGCTGCTTAAATGTTTAAAACATAATTAATTTCCTATCAGAGTAAATCTGTACAGGACAAAATGTAATTTCCAAATTTGCAAATGATCTAAAATCACCAACATACAGCATGATTTTGTTGGAATGCCCAATGAAATGTATGCCCAACTCCAGCATTACCTGTGTCTGGATTTAGTCTGAAGTTTTCGGCACCTGAACCAAATAACGTATAGGTGATTTCAGCGTTGGATCGGATGTCTGCATCCGTAGCAGAGACCTGCATAATCAGTTTCCCAGGAAGCACGTCTTCAGGAATGCTATCTGAGTACAGAGTCTAAGAAGATTTTAAACCACATTGTTAACAATAAAAACATTAAAAGTCAACAGTAACTGTTGAGGAAATAACATTCTATTTTCACCACAGAAAATATATCTATATATATTAGAAAACTGAAATTAAATTCAAAGAGCTCGACCAACCGTTTCTCACAAAACACATCTACACCACAAGGGAGCCATCTACGTTAAATGCTGTGCTCCTCCACAAGAGCCTGGTGGTCACCAGCACAGTCCTAGATACTCTGTTAAGCCAGTTTTATGTTTAGTTTAAATTCTTGTAAGAAAATGTCAATAGTATTTACATTTACCTAAAAATTAGAAACTATATGATTGTTGTATATGTCGAACTATAGGAATTTCTTCCTATAGTGCACCTGTTTGTATCACATGACCCAATAATTACACTGGAGAGAAGGGAATCTTCCTGTCATAGGAGAAAACAAAAATTTCTCCAAGGCCACAGGGGGACAGGCAAAGCTCTGGCCCCCCTAATGTCCTAACCCTTTCTTCACATTTGCACTAAACTTTACAATGTGCCTATCATTAAGGAATCCATCCCATAAATGGAAACAAGAGAAACAGTCTAAGACAGCTGTACTTAACTTTCTTAATATGAGCTCTCAATTACAGGGGAGATATTTTGTAACTCATCAAACAGTATATTTTATAACACTCTAATTCATATGGTCTTGTCTCTGATTTTATTTCCAAAGATGATATGGTTATATGAGGGCGGATCAAAATGCAGTGATGCTTAAATTTTTAAAAAACGTTGTAACACATTGCCATTAATTCTCCTCAAAGCACTAGCCCCAAAGCTTTGAATACACCCATCTCTTTGTTCGTGCCACTTCAAGTTTTCTAGAATCCTTTCCAAGAGTGTCTGTATGAAGTGTAAACAAAAATATGGTAAATTCAATATAATGGAAAGACAGATGCAAAAAACCAATGTGCTTTGTCCTTCCCACTCAATTCATCAGATATAGCACCATGAAACTTCCTTGAAGTCAAAATCATCATGATGGGTAAGCATTTTGAAAAAGTTTAGAGCAGCCATGCAACCACAATAGTGTAACTAAAATCATTAAAAGGACTTCTGGAACTGCTTCTGAGAATCAAGAACCCATGGGCTAAACATATTCAAAGTGAGGGGGGATTCTGAGGGGGATTCATGATGATAGGTCTTGTATTGCAGTACTTTTTTTTTTGCCACTCATGTCTTACACATTCAAGTGACAGCAGAGTGCTAGAAAGCAAGCATGTATACTTTGCTTCTCAAAAAAGGAAGTAACATACACAGCCCAACCCTGCCAAGCACTGTCACCAAAAAGTGTCCTTACTGACTGGAATGAACTCCTGCTTCCCCTCAGGACCAGACGTTACGTGCCCTGAGAATGGGGCCGGCGCTCTCCATGCTGGCAGCGTTCTGACTGCACTGTGCACCGCACACATGCTCCCGCCCTACCAGCCTCAGCCTGCTGCTACCAGACGCGCTCCTCATCTTCCTCTACTCTGTCCTCTTCACTGGCCAAACCTTTAACACACACTTCGTTGCTTGTAGCAGGCAGCCCACATTACGACCTTAAGCCCACCGTCTGCAAGTTAGGGACAGTATTCAAAAGGCCCGCATCACAACCTGACCATCTGCTTTAGCTATGCCACCTCTGCTTGGCACCCTGCCACTTAGGATGTCTGCTTGTCATCCGCAGCAGCGCTGCAACGGTACCTTTTTCTTCCTCCCACCCTGCTTCCTCTGTCCTTTGGAAATATCTGTCTTTATTTTTCCCCTTTTTTGTTGTTATCCTTTTCACAAATGAATTCACCATCAGCTACCTGCAGGAACTGCTGAGTTCACATCTTTCCCTGAGATCCCTTCCATGGTCTCACCATCTCACACATCAACCGAAAGCATCATTTTCTTCCAGGCCACAGATTGTGTGTGCTTCCTCTATAACCAACTCCCACTCCAGGTTATCTCTGTCACTGCTTTGATTGTTCTCCTTACATTCCTAGGAAATTTGAGTCTTGCTTAACACACTCGGCACACTGTCATTCCAGAGAGGAATGGAGTGCTACCGCCTTGTCCTGGATATATCTTTGATCCTTTCATTCTTATGTCATCTCTCCCTGTTCTGTTATCCCATTTTCTTTTCTCTATGTCCAAATAATGGACCTAACTTTATCAAACTGAACTTCTTTATGGAATTCAAGTAGTACCATCTCTATTCTTTCTGAATAAAGAATTCAGAGTCTGTCTCTATTTTCTAGGCTGGAGTTCTAATTCTGTGGCATGGCCTTCACATCTCTCTCTAACCCAGTTTGCCCCCTACACACACTCCCTTTCCAGGACCGAGTACCTCCAACTTTTGGCAAACTAAGTGGCTCACCCCACACCTACCATCCTTCTCATTCTCTACGGCCTTTTCACCTCTGCTGCTGGGCGACAAATCACTACTCCTGGGGGCCACTTTCTAGAGCCTTGTCTCTGAACAATGTGCCCTCACTCCCAGCACCAGGGCCCTCTCCTGCCCAGCTATGCTAGTCTCAGCCAAAGCCCGGAGGGATTCAGCTTTTCTCCAGCTGTATCACTCATTAAATGTGAGCTCCACAGGTACAAAAGCTACTTTACCATCCTCTCAGTTCCTCTGCAGTGGAGAAGAGCAAAATCATCTGGTAAAGCATGGCCAGATGTTTCCCCCAAAATAGCCTTAGTCCCAATGAAGGAAACACTTCACGCAAAGTTTACAGAGCATTTTAGTTAGACAACTGTAATCCTGTAATTAATCCATAATCCTATTTTAAATGAGGTTTTATTTTTTAAATGAGGTTTTAGATGCATTCACATTCTGCAAAATAATTCTGAAGTCTTTCCAAGTCATGCTCCATCTAACAATCACCTCTGCTAAAAGTAAGTGATTATAATAGAAAACACATTTGAATTACAACAGTAATACAGCATAGAATAACAGTCCTACTAGAAGGATTAAAAACTGTAAATTCGCAGCACATATGCATAAGAAAAGCACAGCCTACCTTTTCACAAACTGGACTGTTGTCATTTGCATCTAGAACTTTCACTTCAACTATAGCTTTTGATGAAAAGGTTCCATCAGTTGCTGTGATAGTCAGAAGATAATTATCCTTCTTTTCCCTGTCTAGAGGTTTCTTCACATAGACCTTCCATTCATTCTGTATATTTTCAACAGCAAACTGTCCCAAAACATCTCCTCCTATTAAATTGACGGAAGATATCAAGTTGTTAAATTAGAGAAATAAATAACAGAAAAAACCAGAAAAAATTGTATAAAAGATGCATGTTATCTTTAAAAGATTAAAAATAAACAACATATATATGAGCTTTTCTACTTACAAAAAACATTAGCATTAAACTGTAAGTTTCAATATTAGTAAGCCAAATACAAGACTGCTAAACAACAATCCAGGTTTCACTAAAGCTAACGTTATTTCCTTATAATTATATTTATCATGCTTTAAGTATAAAATCCAATAAAAATGAGTCATAAAAATAAAAAGCACTAATAAAGTCATTAGCTTGGCTTTAGGCAAAGAACTTGAAATGCAGCTTAAATGTGTTTATATTAATTTAACTTATTTTAGATATTAACTAAAATCTTCTCTCTAATCCCCAATTTCCACAAAATACATATCAAACTTATTTCTAATACATTCCAGTTTTAAATCAGTTTGAATTTTTTACCTGTTATGAAGTATGTAACTTGTCTGTTAATCTCTTCAGAATCAGCATCTGTGGTGCTCAAGATGGCAATTACTCCCCCTGGTGGATCATCTTCACTCACTGTCCCTTTATAAATCTCAGCTGTGAAGCGTGGCGGACTGTCATTAACATCAGTGACCGTGACATCCACAATGGCTGTGGAGGACAGCTGAACCTTTTCACCATGATCTGATGCAACCACTCTAATCTGGTAATTGGCTCGCTCTTCATGGTCAAGTTCCTTTAGAGTTGTAATCCAGCCTGTTTCCATATTAATGGCAAAGGATTCAATGATGTCTACACTCTGGGACTGGTCTAGACTATACATCACATGGCCATTCATTCCTGAATCTAGGTCAGATGCCCTGATTTGGATGACTCGACTTCCCCCTGGTAGGTTTTCCACAATAAATGCCTCATACGGATTGGATTCCAAGACCGGGCTGTTATCATTGGCATCTTTCACTTGGATGCTCACATCCACAGAGGCCACCACCTCATAGTCATCGTGAGTGCACCGGGCAAGGACGGAAAACTGATACCACTTGGTTGTCTCATGATCGAGGCTCTTCTCTAGCTTTAGCCTTCCACTCTGCCTGTCAATAACAAAGAACTCATCTCTATTACTTTCAGGAGTATTCCCTTTGATCAGACTGTAAAGAACAGTTCCGCTGTGCTCTGCTCTGATGAGATCTATCTCTGTCCCGATAGGCATGTCTTCTGGAACTGTATAGGTATAAAATGGCTCTGAAAAGTGTGGAAGCTGTTTTTCTGGTGGAAGTATTTTAACATAGACAGGAACAACAGATTCTTTGGGTGGAGACCCATTATCCACAGCTCTAACAAAGAATGTGAAGAACTCATTTTCCAAGCCAATTAAGCTTTCCTTTGTAGTAATTACACCAGTTAGTTTGTTAATTTCCAAATTCTCCTTAACACTTCCAGAATCTGCTTCAATGGCGTAAGTGACGTCAGCATTGGACCCCTCATCAGCATCGCTGGCATAGACTTTCAAGACTGATGTTCCTTTGGCAGCACTGGAGCCAATGTTCACTTCATACTTGGCTGCTCGGAACTGCGGTGCATTATCATTGTCATCTGTAAGGATGACATTAATGGTGCAGAAAGCAACTTTTCCTCCTGCATCCTTTGCCATTAATCGAACTGGGATTACTTTCTCTGCAGGGGTCTCCCGGTCAAGCTTTTCCAAAGTAAATATTTGTCCTTTCTCATTTGTGTAAAATCTGTCTTTGGCAAAGTCATTTATAATATTGTAAGTAATGTGACCATAAATACCAGAATCCCTGTCAGCTGCTTTAACCTCAATGACCAGGGTGTGCACAGGGGCGTTTTCTGCTAGTTCTACTTCATACTCATTCTGAGGAAAAACAGGACTGTGCAAATTGCCTCCAATGACAGCCACATGAACCTGAGCTGAACTTCTAAAAACCCCATCAGAAACAGAAACATTAAGATTGTAAAATGGCTTCAAGGTGTGCCGGCGAAGGTTTGAGAGTGTGATAATTCCTGTTGCACTGTCAATGACAAAATTTTTATGATCATTGCCAGACAGAATGGAATATTCCAACCTGTTTATATCTGAACTGTCTGCATCATAGGCTTTTACACACATGACAAAATGCCCATGGGTTGCATGCTCACTAATTTTGGCTTCATAAATTTGTTGGTTAAAGACTGGGGGATTATCGTTGAGGTCAGTGACATCTACTGTAACAATCACATCACTGCTGAGTGGGGGCATTCCACCATCAATAGCCCTTACAAAAATCTTGTGTTGCTGGTATTGTTCATAATCCAAGGTTCTAAGTAATGAAATGAGACCTGTGCTACTGTCTATATGAAAATGATCATGACTCTTGCTATGATTTCCAAATATCTGGTATGAAATTCCTCTGTTGGGTTCTGAATCAGAATCTGTTGCCCTAATTTGAATCACAGATGTTCCAATTACAGATGCCTCAGATAAGGTTGCACTGTAAGATTGCTGAGCAAACACAGGAGGGTTATCATTGATGTCTTCCACTATTATATCAACGAATACTTCAGCATGAGCACCAGTCAAAGAGTCAGTTGCTCGTATGCTCAACTTGTATGCTGGGTGCAACTCAAAATCCAGAGGAGCTATGACATTTATAACTCCAGTATTAAAGTTAATAGTAAACTGGCTGAAAGGATCTCCATCTGTGATGCTATAGAATACTTTCAACCCTTCTGGACTGTTGGCTTGTACATGGACAACCGGGCTGTGCATCTGGATATTCTCTGCAATCTCTACACTGTAGAAAGGTTTCTCAAACACAGGCATGGCTTTATTCATAACAGTGATAGGAACTATGACTTCAGCTGAGAAAGCTGGGTTTCCTCCATCTTTTGCAACCACTGTAACAAGATACTCTTTATTTAAGGTGTCAAGTTCAAACTGCTTTTTCAGTGAAATTTCACCTGAGGGTCCAATTTGGAAGTGGTCATGATGCTCCTTAAGGTAGTAGTGTACTTCCCCATTTCTGCCACTATCTCTGTCTACAGCAGTGACACAGCGAATGACGTGGCCCACCTCAGTATCCACTTTAACAATGGCATAGTATGGAAGGTTGATGAACACTGGTGCATTATCATTTTGGTCTTCTATGGTTATTTTGACAACAACATGGGCCACTGCAAAAGGCTTATGTTCCTTTGTCACCTCTACCACCACATCAAATGCCTCCTGCTGTTCACGATCAAATGGTATACCAGTGGTTGACAGCACTCCAGAAGTGCGGCTGATTTTAAACCTGCGATCTGGGTTGAGGATGTGGTAGAATAGAGGCTCATTAATTGGATTCCCAACAGCGGTAATGACAGCTAATGTTTTAGCTTCAGTAGAGTTCTCTTTCACTACTGCAGAGTAGAAATCTTGGGTAAATTTTAGTTGACTCTCTTTGCTTTCTTTCACATTAATTTTCACAGACGTGAAGCTGGCAAACCTGCCATCAGAAGCTCGAACGGTTAACTCATAACGGCTTCTTAACTGAGTTGTGTTTTGTATGGTTACAGTGCCAGTCTTGTAGTCCATAAAAAACTTCTCCCCAATGTTCCCTTCGGTGATGGAGTACATCAACTGTGAAAATACACTGGAATCAGCATCTGTAGCATTCACTGTGATAACTTTTACTCCTTTGTATGTTGGCAACAAAAGAGATGCTTCATATAATGATTTGGAGAACACAGGAGGGCAATCATTAATGTCAATTACTTGTATAGTCACATTAGCTGCATATTCAGCAAACAAATGTGGTGTACCCATGTCATGTACTTGGACAGTAAAGTGAAAAACACTTGTTTCTTCGTAGTCCAAACTCAGCACTGTATGAATAGCACCGGTGCTAGAATCAATAGCAAAGTATTTGTGCACAGACGGTTCCACGATGTGATAAACAAGCATTGCATTAGATTCTTTGTCAGCATCTGTTGCCCGAATCACTAATGGGACATTCCTGTCTGTTAGGACCACACTATTAACTAAAGCTGATTCACTAATGAGTCCTGAATATTCTACGTGCATAAAAACTGGAGCATTGTCATTCTCATCCTGCAGATGCACTAGAACAGTTGTGTTAGTGGACAGACCAGCCATGTTGGTTCCTTGTACTATCAATGTATACATGGGCAAAGTTTCAAAATCCAGGGCTTTCTGAGTGATGATACTTCCAGAATGCGGATTGATAGCAAAAGCATCCCCTGCATTTCCATCTTTTATTTCATATACCACTGATGATTGACTATAGGCTGTAACTATTCCAACAAAACTGCCAATGCTGATGGTCTCACTAATTTCAAGGGAGTACTCTTTTGATGTGAACTTAGGAGAGGCATTGTCAGCAATGGTGACAAAGATATGTACTGATGTCATTTCGCTCATAGGTGGACTGCCTTTATCTGTAGCTTTTACCATTAAATCATATTCCTCTTGATGACTTCGATCCAATTCTTTGGCAGTTTTTATAGAGCCCAAGATGGGGTCAATTGTAAAAGAATTTCCAATATTTCCTAGAAGGGGAGAAAAAATGCATATTAAAGGAAAAACGAGAAGTTATTAAAAAAACAGAAACAAAGGTATCTCTAAAAACTGTCTTTAGTTCCTGGCCTGCCGTGTTGGCCCCACCCCTGGGGCACGCTGAGCTGGCAATTGAGGCAGGTTGTGCACGCCTGTAACCCCAGCTCTTGAGAGGCTGTCAATAGGCCCTGAACACCGTGTGGACCCTTCCCTAAAATACAAAAAAAAAAAAAAGAAAAAAAAAAGTCTTTAGAAGTATGCAGAGATGTAGGTGATAGCAGCATTTGAATGAGACCTAGAACTTGTTCCATTTTTATCCAACTAAGACAAGGCATGCTTTTCAGAATTGTGGCCATAAATTATGAAAAGCGAGAAACAAATAATGTCACCTGCTAACTAGGAAAGTGTTATGGACAATCATATATCCATGAAGCAGTCAGTTTTCTAACAGCCCCTCAAACTCCTTCTATAATGCTTCTCCAGGGGCAATTTTGCTTCCAGCAAAACATCTGAGGACACCTGTGATTGCCATAGTTTGGAGGGGAAAAGGTGCTAGTGACATTTTGTGGGAAGAGATCAGAGAGGCTGCTGAACATCCAACAGTGCACTGCATGGTTCTCCAACTGGGGAAGTTATCTGGCCCAAAATAACAACAGTGCTGAGGCTGAGAAACAAGCTTCTAAGACAGAGTCCCCCCTCGATTTTCTTGTCTTTTCAGACCATACTCGCAATATCCCAGTTCTGCATCTTTTGAAGAAACCAGTTTTCCGCAGTCCTTCTGGCTAGGATCAAGAGATAATGAATTCATATCCATCCTTGAGCCTTCCATCCTTCACCTCTTATGAACAAGCACCCTGAATTCAGTATCCTAGTCTCAGTTCTGAGTTTGTTTTCCTCTAATGAACTATTTCACTTACTCAAAACAAAAATTCACTGGCCACTTAACTGCTGCATCAAATTCCTATTCTTCTAGATTTGTGGTAAATATGGCATTTCACAGACCAAAGCTACTCAGTGTGATCTGCGAACTAGACGTTCACCAAGCACGTCTCTGTCCCTATCATTTACAGTCAACACTTCCGATACAGCCCTCATTTCCTTCCTTTAATACATTTTACAAAACTCAATGACGATTTTTCCAAGGCCAGACCTCGCCTGGTTTTCATTAAGTCTGCCTGGCTCTGAGTCCGGGCCCCAAAGCAGAGCCTCTGTCTGCAGCAGGGAAGAGATCCAGGCTCTCCCAGGGCCTGAGCCCTGGCCCAAGATCAGGGCTCAGCTGCTGCTGCCAGGTGCTCAGACACTCATGTCTGGCCTGTCTGTATCTAGGAGAAATTCACTTTCATTGCATATTGTTTATCAGAGCTCAAAAATCCTTTTCCCATCCTACCTGTGCATCACACTCACTTCCAAAATTGCAATGGATTACATGGCCCAACAGGAGAGAACAGGGTGACCCTTGGCAGCTCTCTTTATCCCCACCTCTCAGGTCTCCCTGTACGTATACTTCTAAAGCAGCTAAACTGTCAACTTTATACTCATTTATCTACATGTTTTTCTGTCTTATTTTTTAAAGTGAAATCTTACTTTGCCAGTAAAGTTTCAAGTCTGTAAGGCCTCAAAGTGAAGGCAGGAACTGTCTTTCTTGGTGCTGACGCAGGCTGCTGGTGTCAGCACGCACTGCCTTCTGCAAAACTTGCACCTGCCTGTAGCCATGCGGATGGCCTCCCTGCTCCTCCACGGGGGGCACCCTCTCCATGTCTGGGCCTAGGCTCCTGCTAAGCGCTTTCGTGGAACAGCTTTGCCCAGCTCTTCTGAAAGCCTGATGGCCTTGCATACAGTGTGCTTGTGAGGCACTCCTAACATCCTTATTCAGGGCGGCTGCATGTACTTTACCTTGTTTTCCTTCCTACTCTGTCTAAAAACCTTGTTCTTTATCCACTCACTGTGAAATGTGGAAACATTCTTTTCCATTTGGAGTATCCCTACTGAAATAGCTGGCCCTGAGCTTTTCACTGATAACAAAGTTAAACAGAAACCCTAAAGCAAAAAGAAGAGATTCATACAGCAGAAAGCAACAATGTCACATTTTCATAAGAAACGATGACAGCTACTGATTGGGACAAACGTGTCCCTTCTAATAAGAACATTCAGGCACAGTATTTGTAAAGGAATTAATAAGGCAGTGTGCCAGAAGAGTTTGTTCTAGGTTGGGAGCTTACTCCTTCACTTAAGCTGAAACAATATCATCTCAAATTGTTTGCTGTATTTAAATAGGAAAACTGTCTGAGAAAATAAGCCAATTTTTACCCCTAACTTATGATCATACTGTCTGTTTCTAACCTACTGGATGCCTAAAGGAGACATGGAGGCCAAGTCTATTTCTTCCCATGGCTGACAATCTTTAGGTGTTCAAGAAGGCCTAATGATAATGTTGCAGTCTCTTCCACATTTGAATAATAATAAAAAACCTTATCCTTTATTTATTTGGTACAGGCTCTCACTACACAGCTCAGACTCATAGTGATCCTTCTGTCTCAGCCTCCCCAGCACTGGGATTACAGGTGTGTGTTACCATGCCCAGTTTTCTGTGGCCAGCACAGCATGTGGTACAGGGATTGAACCTGGTCCTTGTGCTTGCCAGGCAGGCTCTTAGACCTCCACGCTATCTCCCCAGCCCCTACATTTGAATTTTTAACTACATTTAACCTATGTTTATGGAAGGAAACCAACACTCATCAATAAATATATTTCATGAATGTCCATTATGATAGAAGGAGAACCCAAACAGTCTACATTTTTAAATGACATAAAAGAAAACACCATACAGCATATGGGGATGATGTATCTCTAACACATAACTCAATTGTTACTGAAAATATCTTTTAATTAAATTACTTTTTCCCTAAAGACTTCTAATCAGACTAAACCTTTTGCTCAATAAACTGCTGCTAATTAAACATGCAGTGCCATGGATGGAATTTATAATTCATCTTTTGAACTTTATTAAATGTAATCTGCCACACATTGGAAGCAGCTGATTATGAATACCTGAAATGAAATGCAGCATGAATATTTTAGTTTGCACTGTACTATGAGATGTACACAATACACATCTACTCTATAGTAATAGTAGTGATTTCCTATAAAGAATCTGTTTACCATAGATCCATACTGTCAAAAGTGTTTTAAGGGGCTGGAGAGATGGCTCAGTGGTCTAAAGCACCTAATTAGAACAAGCTTAGCTAAAGCATGGGACCGCGGTTCGATCCCCCAGCACCACATACCAGCCAGCCCCGCCCCCTGGTGGGCTGAGCTGGCCACACACACACACCACACTCTCTCTCTCTCTCTCTCTCTCTCTCTCTCTCTCAAATAAATAAAAAAAAATAAAGTATTTGTTTCCCTTTAAAAAAAAAAGTGTTTTAAAAAAATTTTAGAAGTCCCAGTTTCATATTGAACAGTCCAATGGTCCATCTAGTCTTTGAAGGGAGATAGAATTCCATTCTTAGAATACCAAATTACTAATCCCATCAGTCATTAAAAGTATTCAAAGAATGCACATGCCTTTCGCCAACACCAACAATCATGTTTTAACCACCCAGTTGTTGAAAATTATGTGAAGGCTCAGGGAAAGTGTAACGTTTTCGCCTACACAAATGCAGTCAGTTTGTCTACGACAACATTACTTATTGAAATGCTCAGGCATGCACAACAGGAATGCACTGTTTTTCTAACTGAAATTTCGGCGGCAATGGAAAAACACTCCATCTTTATTCAAGGCACTAACTAAACTACAACGCATTTTAACACTGCAATCACAGGCAGTTCATAAAATGTTATTTGTGAGTAATAAACTCAATTCGGTTGTGTTAAGGGAGACAACTGAAATTTCAAATGTGTAAAAAAATAAATATAATTTAACTACATAAAGCATACTGGTAAGTATTTTGTTAAAATTACTCTCCACTTACTCAGATTTTCATTATGTGATATACAGGTAAACTAAATCTCTACTGATTATAATGTCTAGGAGAGATCAATTCTAAACAGGGTGAGCTCTGGACTTTAAAAAGTCAAGAGGAAGACTGCAATTTCCTAAGATCTTTACAAACACAGAAGAAAGAGACTATATTTCTTGTACTAACAATGGTGTTGCAGCTTTGACTAGTTGTTCCCTCAAACCCTCATGCAACCATGAGGCAGACTTCTAGACTTTGTGATTAATTCATGATCCAGCTCTGGGATTACGGATGTGAGTGCTGCTGGGATTTTGGGTGTGAGTACTGCTGGGATTATGGGTGTGAGTGCTACACCCAGCCTGAGGCGGACAGCTTGAATGCAACTTAAGGGAGAGAAACTTGCTCTCTATTGCTGTTGTTGCCCATATGCCTCCTTTTTGCTCTTGTTTGCTATTTTCCGCTGCAATGAATGGCTGCCCTCGGTCATATGCCACTCTGCCTTGGAGCCAGCTGAGTATGGACTGAAAACTTCAAAAGTACTGAGCTAAATAAACCTTTCCTTCTTTAATTTTGGATGTCAGGTATTTTGTTCCAGCAATGAGAGAAAAGTAACTTAGACAAATGGCACTGAAGAAGGTGGGAAACTAAACTGTCTTTTCACCATTATGATCATCAGCTACTCATGCTATTCGGCATGAGTAGGAAAAAATCCCAACGCAGTGTAATTTCTGTTTAATCATGTACTCTAAAGCACATTCCTATCCAACACACACACCTGTGAACCAGTGGGATCCCTGTCAAACAAGCATGAATGCCTCTTCCATGGCATAGAAAATGAGCTCCATTAGTCCACGGAATGAATACATGAATGAGTGGTCAGAGCATGAACAGAACAGAGAATAAAAACACTTCACGCTGCTGTGAGCACTTCATGGTAGGCATTCTTGTTATCATCAGCAGGTCCCTGGACTTCTACCTGATCTTACCTATCCATAGTTGCCTAGGCCCACAGTTCCAGGTGGCCTTCCTGTCCCTTTTGCTCTCAGGCCAGGCACTGCAGGCCCCTCAACCTTTGTTTCTAGTTGCAGGGCCTTCTCTGTGACTGACTGCAACAATTTCAATTTTATGCGTGAAGCTTAACTTTTAAGAATGGATGGAGGTGAAAGTGTGTGTCAGGGCAAGGGTGTCCAAGAAGTAAGACCCTTGTTCTGAGAATCATCCTCAAGAAGAACTGGCTAAATCAGCATTCTGTCCAAAAATCCCATGCTCTATCCAAGAGAAAATACTCTCTGATAAAAGGTAATATGTTCAATTATAAGGCCAGGATTTTTAAGTGTATCACAGCTAATCAATAGTTTATAGGAGAATGACTAGAGTTAACATAATTTCAGAAATAGTGAATTAGTCAAATAAAACATGCCTTTCTGCAGAATTTCTCCAAAATCTGCTATTATGCTAATATTATGAGTCTCCAGGAACTATAGGTATCTAAGCTTACTGAGACCCTACCTTTCTCTCTAAAGGGTTAAAATTTAAAAGTATTCCTTCTTTTTACTAGCATGTAAAATGGCAGATAAAGATCTGAAACAATCTGCAACAATACATAGAAATGTTATATCTAGAATTTTAGAACAGAAATATATTTTAACATATACAAAGTAAAAACTTGAAGAAAACTCAAAAAATACCTGATTCAATTGAGTAGACCACTTCAGCATTTTTCCCCTTATCTTTGTCCAAAGCTGTAACCTGTAACACAACTGAGCCAACAGCTGCTGATTCATAAACCCGCCCTTCATAAGAAGAACTGGTGAACCATGGGGCATGGTCATTTGTGTCACTGACATTAACAATAATCCTTGCAAAGTTGCGCTTGACAGGAACATCCTGGTCCCGTACCTAGAAGAATCATTCAACACATTTTAGTCTTTTGGGATTTTTCTTTCTTATGAAAAAAAAAAAAAAAAAAAAAAATCACTGTTATTCTCAAACACATAAGACCAAATGGGCAGAAGAATGAACAGAAGCCCTACCATGACTGTAAGAACATGCTGGTGAACAGCTTCATGATCAAGCTTCTCAGAAGTAGAAAGAGAGCCCGTTGCAGGATCCAGACGAAATTTCTTGAGACTCAATGGGTCTATACTACTCTGGAGAGTGTAGATTAGCTTGTTTTTCTCATCCTTATCTACAGCACTAACTTGCAAAATCTCTGTTTCTGGCACTGTATCTTCAGGAATAACAACTTCGTATTTTGAAGTGGAAAACTGAGGACGATGGTCATTTGTGTCTATTACTTTGATAAGAATCTGGAACAAAGGACAAAAGGACTCACATAATAATATATCGTGGTTTTAATATATATAGAATGTCAGGAAAAAAATATATGTACATGAAAAAAATCTGGTATTTTAGAAAAATGAACTGTGAGCAATAAAAGCAAGTATTTACAATAAAACTGCTTAAGTTTTCATTGATAAATTACTTCTTTAAAATATAAGTAACATAATGACTTTTCTAAATTCTTAAAACTAACTGGAGGTATAATACTGTCCACACCTAACATTTATTTCTGAAAGATGGCTTTACTTCCCTTACATCTCTGCATAGGCGACACTGCTGTAGAAATGGAAAGAAAACAGAATTTACTTCACCAAAACCGACAGAAGACTCCTTCCCTGCATTAGACGTGAACCTATAACTGCTGACCTACTGAGACAAGTGAGACAGGTGACTACACTATTTAAATTTCTCATTCTAAGACTCCAAATTTTGGTGAAAAAGCAAACTTACAAATGTTTCTGGGGTGTAAATGCAGCTCAGTGGTAGAGTGCTTGCCTAGCATGCATGTGGCCCTGGCTGGGTTTAGTACAGGAAGCTTGTTTAATCCTATTTTTGTGACTTCAAAAATCTACATATGTATGCAGCAAATGTGTTTATATCCTAAAAGCAATTAAATAGACTGAAAAGATAAACCATCTTAAATACCTCAAGATATATAAACATTTTAAATCCAAAAGATAAGAGTTAAAAAATTTCAGTTTTAAGTTGAATTTAAAAACAGCATAAATCATTTTCTTTGGCAGTAAGAGGATTCCTTTCAGAATGAGAAGATGTACTATACATGGATATACCAGTGAAAATCGGTACCAATCATAAGTGATGGTTTATAGTTTACAAACCAGAAATCCGAGCTCTGTTGGCTTCTAAGGACCAAAGTGTCAGTTAATTCCAATGGCACAGGTGGCCTAAGTCTAGCAAGGCACATGTAAAGCTGTTCACCTTGGTGCCCGAGGACAGGGAGAGGCCTTTCCATGAGACAGCACCCGTAATGTGCCAGAATACCACGACAGCAATGAGAGACCGTTAACACTGAATGGATACCAAACTCATTCACCAAATCACAAAAAGGTATTTATGTAAACAGATACTTAACCTACAAATGCCAAGGTTTTAAAAGCCAAAAATGAGAAAGTATGACTGTAAAGCAAATGTCTTATCAATTAAATCACAACATTCTCAGCATGATAAATTTAAACTCTGCTTTTATTATAGATTAGGTATTAAGAAAGGTTTAATCCAAGATCAATTAATCACTAAGAAGAGCAGAAAGTTAAAAGAAAAACAGTTTTGATTAGGCACATCAAATGAAACATTTACTGGCCACTTAGGTGCTCAGCTTTTGCCTACATAGGACTAAGAATATGAAACAAGTGTATCCAACAGCCTCATGAAGTCTTTGGTTTCACCAGTGAAAGTCCAACTATGTCTTATATGTTATCAAGGCAACAGCTACTGCTGTCTGTGGCAAATTCTAGGAGCCTGCAGGGCCAGCACTCTGCATCATCTCACTTAACCCTCATTAAAAACATTAACATTATCCTCATTTTCCAGATAAGAAAACAGGAGTTCAGAGTGTTTGAGCTTTTTGCTGGACAGAAGCAAGAGGTGGAACCAGCTTAGGTAACCAGTAAGAGATGAATGGGTGAAAAAAATGTGGCGTAATCATAATTAAAGACTAAAGAGACTGGGCGTGGTGGTGCATGCCGGCAATCCCAGTACTAGGAAGGCAGAAAACAGGAGGATCACTATGAGTCCGAGCTGCGTAGTGAGACCCTGCACAAAAAAAGAAAAAAATTAAAAAGACTGAAAATTTGTCATTTGCACAAAATGGATGAATCTAGAGATCATGTTGAATGAATAAACCAAACTCAGAAAGACAAATATTACACATTCTTTGCAGTTCGTAGAATCTAAAAATAATGACAGAAAGTAGAAGGGACACTACTACCAGAATGGAAGGGAAGAAGGGGGTATAGGGTAGGAGGGCAGGCACCAGCGTACAGAGGATGATCAAAGCAATGTTCTGCTCCTCAAACACCCCCAAGTGTAAAGATGGGTGGAGCCTGGAGCAAGGGAGGTGATGAGGAAGGGGACAGTTACAGGATGTCACACACCTATACAGGTCTTCCAAAATGGAAGTAGTAAGCTATATATATAACCAGTATGTGTGAATGAAAACATGAATAGAAAAAGAGGTGGAGACAAGATTTAAGGCAAGTTTTCTGCTCTGGAACATGCAATATCCATGTTGGAATAAAAGAAAACATGAAAGCAGAATTGTTTCAAAGAACATCTGGGAAGTTACCTAGAGATATAACTAACAAAAAACAAAGTGACTTGAGTCAGTGTTTGATGGGCATCTTAAGCACAAAGCAGCAGAACAGAAAGTAGGGGGAGGCGCTGTGTCAGCAGAGCATGGGCACATCGACAGTGCCACAGCAGCACCCTGTGCCCTTGTGACCCACAGTGGTCTCCTAACCCTGAATCTGGCACCTGCTGCTATTGACCTGGATGCACAAAACCTGCTCTGTTGTTCCTGAAGCTTTACCCATAACCCCAATCTCCCTGGCTTGTTCCAGGGCTTTATCAGCGCAGTTCGGATTTCTGTGCTCCTCTTCATGCCCTATCTGTTGTTCTACTCTCACACAGATTCGTATCTTCCTGCTCTCGGTCTCAGACTGGAAAGCTACCCCTAATTAGGACTGTTTCCTTTGTCTCACACCAGCCACAGGTCAGCCTGGGTGCAGCAACCATTCTCTCCCGTCCTGCCTTCCCTGCTGGCACTGCATCAGGGGACTGCAAGGCCCTCTGAAAATGACTCCAAGGTACAAAGAGAGAATTAAAAACTTAAGAGAAAGGAAGCTTAGAAGATATTTCCTGGGTTTTATAGAAATTTTAGTTGATATATATATATA
>NW_004524690.1:7674298-7696301 GCF_000260255.1 Octodon degus
TTTTAAATGTATTTAGTCCAGGGTCTACAGGGGCTCACTACACAGATTGGACTCATACTGATCCCCATTTGCAGCCTCTCAAGCGCTGGGATTACAGGAGCGTGTGTGCCACCAAGCCCAATCTCAATTGCTGCCTCAGTGTGTCCTAGGGACAGGGCCAGCACAGAACCTGGGTCCTTGCCTCTGCCTAAGCAGGTGCTTTAATCTGCTGAGCTATCTGGCTGGCACTTAGTTGATGTATATTATACATCATGATTATAATTCATACTAATCTTTGACATGTACTAAAACAGAATTGGGGGAAGATGCAAAAATAGGTTACAATCACTAGGGATGAGACTGTGGGACACAGGAAGCTGTCTCTTTATTAAATTTCTGCTGCTTCACCTCTGGTTGGTGAATCCCGCAAAGCGAACCAGGCACAGTTATACTCTTGAAACTTTTCTCTCAAAATCATCCTGTTAGGTTTATTACAACTTGTAATGTTTTGTTCTCACTTTCTGTACTGAATTTCACTTCAGGGTCTTATGCTTAAACAGAGAAAATCAACTACTTTTTGCTTGTCACTACAATGAAATCTGCTACTAATAAAATGGAATTTTAATACTGCAGTAGAACATCTTTTTAATTGTTTATTTTTATAGTGGAACTCTTATATGCAATACCAAAATGACTTCAAAAGCATATATTATACCATAAAGTATCAATTTTACATATATTAAAAGTCACAAGTATCTGAAGAAAGGAATAAGATACTTTTGACAAGTGGCTCTACGCTGTCTATTTTATTTGAGGTATTGCTGGGGGAACCCAGGACCTTTGCACTGAGCTACATCTCAAAGTCTTTAATTTTTTATTTTCACACAGGGTCTCATTAAATCAGTAAGTTGTCCAGTCTGAGCTCAAAATTTTCGTTTTCATGCCTCAGCCTCCCAGAGTGCTAAGGTTGCAGGTGTGCATCATTGTGCAATTCTGTAACAATGTTGTTTTTTAATCAAATGATTTAGAAGACACCACTCAAGATTTAAAATTGTATAATGTAAAAGTGGAAAATGAACTCAGATTTTTTTTTTCTACCTTTTAAATTGTGCTTTCCTAAGGATATAAAAACCATAGACAAGCCTTTAGCTTCTATTGTTCTACTGTAAGCTCCAACAAGGCACGAGTTTTTCCTGTGGTTATCTAATAATTAAAAAAAAAAAAAAAATCAGACTCCAAAATAATAGCTGGTACACAACAAGTGTTCAAGTGCTTGCTAAATATATGAATAAATGAATCTCTCTGCTGCTTCCTGAACTCAAATACTGATTATTCATCCAAAAAAGTTCCTTTTGCATGGCGCTGACAGCACACAGCAAGAAACCAAAGAAGCTGAGAGGATTTAGTTTCATGTATAGGATTTTAACATTTAAGTTGAAAGCCCAACAATTTGATCATTTCTTAATCATGATATAGGACTAAATAAATGTGTTCAAAAAACCATCAGAACATTTCAATAATTTTACACACTCCCAGTTAAGCTGGCACTGGGGGAAAGGGGGTGATTTTAAAAACCAATTAATTAGCTTAAACAGCTTTTATGAAAATGACTTGAACAATTCATTGTCAACAAAAAGGCTATGTATTACATTATATGATTAATGTATACTAATGTATATTTAATAATCATATATAACCACTAAAATATAATAAAGATTTTGATAATGTATCAAAAGTACAGTTTGGTTTCAAGTTCTCAGTCAAACTTTGTACAGCTGCTTAGTTATAGGCAAAACCCAAATCAGGATTTAGAACTGATTTTCTTTCTACAAATACAATTTTTCTTTCTTATTTTACAGAAAACTGAAACAGGATGGAGCCCTGTCTCCTGATGGAAAGGAAGGAAGGAGGAGAAGGAGGAGGAGGGAGGGCCCCAAGGGCTCCACAAATGCAAATTCTTGGTGTGTGTCCACTCAGTTATTTTCCAGCCTCAGAGGGCAAAATCAACTGCTCCTGCTGCCTGTGGACCTGAGACCAGAACGCTCTCTCCAACTCCCACTGACAAACGCACTGTTGGCAGTTCACTCACCTGAGTGACGATGGTGGCAGTCCCATCTGTGGCCTCGACTGTGAGGTTGTAGTGTGACCTCTGCTCTGCGTCAAGGGGTTTGGCAACGATGACGGTCCCAGTGCCCTTGTCCACGTCAAAGTGACTGTCAGAGTTGCCACCTAGTGTACAGCAGGACAGAGTTAAAACAGGTCAGAGGACAAAATCCAGTATCTATTTTATGGCTTTTTAATACTTTATGGAAGTGAAAAAAGATTTCTAATATAATGATTAAGATGAATCCAAGGAGCCATCACTTGGAAAGACAAGTGTAGCCAGTGAAAATGGCCCTGCCTTCCAGGCCAAACTAACCCTAAGTGTCAAGGAAGCACGAATTGAGAAGAAGCAAGACAGTAACTCTGAAAAGCAAAAATAGCACTAATGCTACTAATACAACTAAACTCAATTTGCTTTTACAGAGGTCCTGGATATCTATATAATTTATGTCTGGATGTCTATTTAATTTAATAACTATATAAAATATCACTAGCAATTTAACTCATTTTTCCTTATGTTACTGGGGATTGCATTAAAGGCTTAGCATATGCAAGGTGAGCACTCTAGTGCTGAGCCACGTCCCCATCCCGAAAAGTTAAATTATAAAAACAAAGTGTTGTGATACTTTGAGCCTCATTCCCTAAGAAAATAACCATTACAACAAATGTTAACTCTGAAAAACATTATCAGTAGCTAATTCTAGTAAAATTATTACATTTAAAAAGAACTTTTCTCATTATTGTCATTAGTATTGTTATCCAAAGTTTATAACACAATAATGCTATCCCAATGTAGTCTCAATTTTGTCAATAAAGCTCTTTTCAAATTCATTGAACTTAAAATACTTGTATTAATGATATGAAATGGAATGAAAATAAAGGTTCAATGTCATAATGAAGCTCTCCTACTCCTATCAAAAAGAAAAACAACATACACATACACAAGATATTAGGTCAAACCAAAAACTATGGATCTAGGGATGATTAAAAGTCAATATATGTGCAACTGGAATGGGTGAGACCAGAAGCAACTATGAAAAGAAAGAGCAATGAAAAATGGTCACTAGAAATAAAACCTCTAAGAAAAATCAATGCTTTCATTTTAGATCTCATAATCTGAGGTCAATTATGTGATCTCAGCAGATACCTTCTGCTGTACAGTTCGGGTCACAAGTCATCTGATAGATGTAAAAAACGTCTCTAGCAAGAGTGTCTCCTGGCCCAGCCAAAAGAAGCAAGTAGGCATGGAAAGCAAGCACAGAACAAGAAGCGCGGTCAGTCAAACAGTTCCAAAGGCCAGCGGCACTACACAGTGACGTTCAAGTACTGCACAGTAGCAGCCCTTACGCTGGAATCGGGAGAAAAAGGAAAGAGAAAGTGAAACAGCTATTTTGATTATTTTAATGAGGAAAAGTCATGGTTTCCCCTCTTAAACTATAATGGCTTAAGAAATAAGGTCAATTTCACATCAATGATTAAGACCGGAGACAATCCCGCTGCCCAGAGTGAAAGTTCAGGAGGAAAAGCCTGCCCCGCTTCCACCTGGGACTCCTGCTGCTTTCAGCTCATCAGCCTCTGCTTTCTGAAAAGACATCTGGTGTGACATAGAAGAGGGTGGAAGAGGGAACTGCAATATGAAATTCTCCCTAGACATAAATCACAACACAGACTTCTGATCTTGAGTATCGCTATAATTAAAATTCTGTAAAGAAACAAAAAAAGCTCTAAGATATCAAAATTTAATGTAAATTTTTAAAAGGGCATCAAATACGGTACTGTATTTATACATCAGAGCTAAATTAAATGGAAAAAGAGGAAGAATTCACTTAGCCTATACATACATTTAAAGAGGGTGAATTAATCCAATGAATCTTGCTTCCTACTAAAACTGAGATATATATATACAACTAAAAAGCCAAGGTTGGTGCTATAAATCTTAAATTACATAAATGAAGGCTTGTAGGCTTATCCTTTTTCAACATGCAAGTGTGACAGTCACATATGCACAAGGAACAGACACTTTCAGGGTTCTAATCACATTCTCTAAAACATATACTAATGTTGTATGTTATGTATAACAAATATAAACTGGGACCAAAGCATTTAGGTTTTCCTAAACAGTAATTCTTAATGCTTATACATGTAAAGAGTAAAAAATGGTGGTTCTGTGGCCACAGAATATCTATATTTAAATATTTAATAGATGCTTTTCTCGTTTGTGAAAAAAATTGCAATCAAATTTAAAGCAAATTCTCCATCCACAGGTCTTGCTCTTCAATTTGAGATGTGCAGGAAAATCAGAAAGCACACTCAGGTCTCTCTTCAGTGTAAGCCATGCAAACTGAGAAAGTGAGTGGTGCTTACCAATGATGTCAAACCAAAGAGGTGTGCCAGGGGGCTCAACAGATATGACTCCAATCATGTGAGCAACTGGATCACTTTCCATCACGGTAAAGGAAAAAAATGGTTCTTCAAATGAAATTGGCTCTGGGGGTGGCTTGGGTTTGGAGATCCACTCAATATGCAGTCTCGTTGTTGATGACTTTTGAGGGCGACCATTATCAACTGCCTTGATCTATAAAATGTGAACATGGGATTGAAAAAGCAAATTAGAAGTTATATCCCTAACAGAAACAAACATGGATTCAGTCTCAAAAACAGCTAATTTCAAATATTTAATAATCATATCTAGATATCTATATATTTAAATGCTGGGTAGCCAACCATCTCATAACCGAATTCTACGTAAATAATAATTAGCTGGAGGCTGCAGAGATAGCTCGGTGATCTAAGCGCCTGCCTGGCAGGTGCAAGGACCTGGGTTCCATCCCTGGTACCACATGCCATGCTAGCCTTGGAACCCTGGGTGGGCTGTGCCAGCCACCGAAACTGGACATGGTGGCACACACCTGCAATCCCAGTGCTGGGGAGGCTGAGACAGGAGGATCACTATGAGTCCAAGCTGCATAGTGAGATCCTGTACCTAATTAATTAATTAAAAATAATTCAATGGAATGAGAGTTGCAGAGGAAAAAAATCAACCCATACTTATCCAATATTATCAATCACTGCTCAACTGTTAGGTCTCAAACCCTGACCATTTTATTATACTCAGTTCGAAGAGATACAAGACTAGGTTTATACTCAAAGACTATGATCTGAACTCACTGAAAGAATATCATATTCTCCAGCTGCAGAGAATTTCTTGGTTGAAACCACTCCAGTTTTTGGTTCAATAAAAAATCTGCCATGCTCATTTCCCTCTTCAATGCTGTAGGAGACTTCCGCATTGGGACCTTCATCTTTGTCTGCAGCTATCACACGATACAGAGGCTCTCGTTTGGCAGTTCTTTCTCGTTCTGGTTTTTCCCGCTCTGGCAGTCTGATTTTGTAGAACTTTTGTAAGAACTGGGGTTTGTTGTCATTTTCATCAAGGATTTTCACAATTACTCTTGCAATGGTTGACTTGGGAGGAGCACCGTTGTCTGTCACAGTGACCTGTTTTTTAAAGATAACATCAACAAGATTTTAGAGGTATTTATAAACACCTTCTTCTTAGCAAGTGCTGGCATTTATCTGTACAAACTTCTATGGTTCCCATGGCACCGTGGCCCTTGCCACTTCCTCTTATTCTGACAATGACCCTGTGAAGAGGCACAGCAATCTCCCTGCTCTACAGACGGGCACACCGGGAGCCGAGCAATGGTTGAGAAATGGTGCCGGCTCCTACTCTGTTGTGGCGTTTTGCTTTGCTTGCACTACTGTGACTACCACAATGTTAAACAACCAAAAACTTAGTATTTTTAGATCATGGAAAAGATACTTAAAACATCCTGCTTTGAATATCTAGAAAGCCCTCTTTTAAAAAATACACTCTGTATATTGCAGTTAAAAAGCTGTCAGGCTGGCCAGGTAACTCAGCTTAGGCAGATGCAGGGACCAGGGTTTGATCCCCAGTGTGCCGTGCTGGCCCTGCCCCAGGCTGCACTGAGACTGGGTGTGGTGGTGCGCACCTGTAATCCCAGTGCTTGGGAGGCTGAAAAAAGGAGAATCACTACGAGTCTGATCTGTGTAGTGAGACCCTGTTATTCCTGTACTAAATAATTTTTTTAAAAACCTGTCATTGTGTTTCTTTAATAATATATGCTATACCATTATTGTAAAGTGCATGCTAACATTGAAACAGTAGCAATTACTGTTTTATTCTGTTTGGCTATCTCCTTATAAAGAAGTTTAGGAAAGTGGATGCAAACATTTAATCTTATGACCAACTTAATGTTTTCAGTAACAGCAATGTAAAAAGCTTGTATTTTAAATATGTTTTTTCCACGAATTCAGTCCAGAGATAAAGGTCACAGACTGAGAACAGTGGTGGTAATCCCTTCTACATGCATGCATCCATTTCACTGTTAAAAGCTCATGTTTATAGCAGTGTATACATTAAAAGTCATGATCTCAGTAAGGGTGATTCTCCTGTCAAATGCATCTCCCAAATTAATGTGGTCATTGGCTCTCAAAATACCACCCCCTTAGGACTACAGACAGACACACAAGAAGATGTATAAACAAACTATTACAAAACTTTGGTTCTCATCAATGTCTCAATGTATCTTGGAAGTCCTACATACTTGAACTCTGTTCTCTCTGTACTTTCAACATTCACTGAGGAAAGTGTCTGGACCGAGGTGTGCAATTATTGTAAAACCTGCGGTCACAACCAATGAGAGACAATGCGAACAAGACATCAACGTTGAGAACCTACTATTTTCAGTATTTTGGCATCTGGTTATTTTCTTTAGTACTTACTTCTCCCTTCTGTCAATTCCTGTAGTGAAAGGACATAAATTCAAAATGCCACACTATTATAGAGAAAATAAGTTCAGGAGACCTACAAAATTTATGAAATAAAATGTAACACATGAGAAAATTACTGGTGGGAAAACACAGTGGCCGTGAAACCACCTTTTTTAGAGAGGATATTTACAACTTATCCTCCCTGCACAGGCACATAGCACGGCTATTAAAAGTGAAGAACTTTTCTGACAGCATTAGGAAATTTCAACCAAAGGCAGTAGCATGAATAGCAATAAAAAGAGAACTAAAAAAATCCCTCCTTCGTCTCCTTCCTATTTACTCTCTGCTGTTAAGATGGAGGGTGTACACAGTCATTCACAATTAAACAGAGCACATGGTTTTCCAGGACTGCTTCCAGGAATCAACAATAACTTCCACATGTGATACACAAGTGTCCACAGTGGTGATGGGGCTCCTCTGCTGGATTTCCCTATCTAACAGTTACCTGCTTTTCTTGGGTTCTTTGGCTGTACCATTGACAGCACCCAGAAATAGGTGATTAGTAAATGATAAGAAGCTCTGTTTTGGTTTTTGTAAGCACAAAAGGGAATTTTTATTTATCCATGATAAGGAAGAGGCCTTACTGGAAGAGAACATTTTAGAAAACATATCCAATTTTAATCTCTATTTGTGTGAAAAACTTTTAGAAAATATTCTAAAACCACAAAAAAAAAATTGTGATCATGTAATTCTTTAACAATGGAAAAAATGTGGAAAGCTAATCATAGATTAAAGGAGATCTATAAATATCTCAAACACATGATACTGATGAAAAAGAAAGCTGCAAAAGGTATACAGAAAATACCTCTTATTCAAATGAAAGTGAAATCCCAATGATATTACTCACAGTTACATTTACTGTGTGTCGGAGTATGTGTATAGGAAGTACAAAAACTCAGACCACACAGCAGTGCCCGTGTCCTAAGGACACAGCGAAGCCGGAGAAGGGCCATGAGCCACATTCAGAATACTTCTTTATTCTCTTTTTCTTTGATGATCAGAAGCTAATATAATGAAATATTAGCAGTTATGAATACTGGCCAACAGGACCATGGTCCATCATTTATAACTGTAAATATATAAAAAACTAAAAAGTAAGGCTTACTTCCAATATGTGTTCATCTTGCTGCTCTCGGTCTAGTTTCCTTGACGTAGTTGTGATAAGACCTGTAAAACATTGTTTGTTAATCTTCAAAAAATAAAATCAGTTGCAAAATGTTATAACTGAAAGTATACATTCATGACCATCTAGACAAAAACACCTTCTCAAAGCAAGACAGGGAAAAGAATAAAATCTAAATTCCAGGTAGGGTTTTTACTGAAAAACAACATTATCCTATACTTTACAACTGCTTTTCTTCTTTTATTTAGCGCAGGGTCTAGAGAGTCTCACTACACAAATTGGACTTGTAGTGACTCTCCTTTTTCAGCTTCCCAAGTGCTGGGATTACAGGCACACACCACCAAGCCCAGTCTCAATTGCCCTGGGGGTGGGGAGGGTGGGCACAGCAGGCAGGCTGGGGATCAAAGACCCAGCCCCTGAGTATGCCTAACCAGGCACTTTAATCTGCTGAGCTATCTGCCCAGCACTGCACTGCTTTTAGTAATTCTTGACTATGTCAGATAAATGGCAGAAGAAAGAAAATAGAAAGCTCAAGTCAGCTACATTTTCTATTGTTTGCAACTGAAACTGGCATTTCATTAGGAAAGATTTTTTAAAAGTGAGATGAAGTTTCTCAGTATTTCTTCTTCACCCACTTCTCCCCCAAAGATAATGTTTCAAAGATAATAGAATTGATTAAAATAATTACTGTAAACATATTTTTAAAAACTATAAAATATATATATATATATATATAATGTTAGTACAACTTACTGTCCTGGAATCATCTACCTTCAGAAATGAAGAACTGATATAAAAAGTAATGCAATTTTCGCAGAGATGTTTCTACAACAATGGTCATTTATTTTCCAATAAAAGAAGAAGTGATTCTTGTAGTCTCTTCCCTATTTCTTCAATTAGTTTACCAAAGTAGTGTAAGTTTAAACCTCTCTCTAGAACTTTGTAACTGCCAATGCCTGCAAGCATTACAACTGATTAAGTGTATTTGTGTTTCATAAAAATACAAACAAAATTTCCCTGATCAGTGAAACACTCTACAACCCGTGCATGAGCAGATGTGTCGGCCCTGGATGTCAGAGAGCCCACGTGGCAGAAGAGCTGCGGGGCTCAGTGTCCTCCTGCCCCACGTTCCACAGGAAACACGGACTGATTCACATTTTAGAGCTGACTTTATCCTTCTCATTTATTTTCTCCTGTGGTTTCAATCCATTTTATGGAACTATTAATTAAAGGCTATTTAAATTGCTTCCCTAAATTTGTAAATGATTTGCGTTTTCATTTAATTCAATTGTTTTTCTTAAATAATTATAAAGAATCTCATTCAACATTATTTTCTACAATTCAATAAGCAGCAATCTTTTTTCAGTAAAAACAAAAGACTGTACTATAGCTAGCAACAGATTTTTCTCTAACTATACTTACAGATTAGAAGGAGTTCAAGGAACATCCTTCACACTGCAAAAGACTGAAAATGGGCTTCCTGCAGCACAAGTCTGATTTACACAAGCAAAAGACTTTAAGAGTTATTTTCTCTATCAAATATTTATATGGCTTAAAATAGGGAAAAAAATCATGGATTGGTCCCACCTAACTGTCCCAATATGGGCATCAAAAAGTGATTACCAATCACATGGAGCAGCAGCCTGGCATCTTCACTGCAAAGCATTGTTCTTCTAACACTCAATTATCCACCAATCACACTGCACAAATGCCTGCTCTGCTAACAAGGAATCTGCCTACCTTCTTAATATCGAATCAATGTAAAGCCAAGAAGTACCTGACCATCTTCTTCTAGGTTTGGAATTATGGTAAGTCCTACCTATATGCTTTATATTAAATCCTTTCTGTGGACACAACACTGATTCCATTCACACACAGTAGTTGTGATGCTCCCTTCTTACCCTGGTTAGCCTGGTCACCACCTCTCAGTCACTGTCACCTGTGTATCAACATCCCACAGGACCACTGCTCAGTTTCCCAGGCCCTTACATGTCCTGTACCAGACATCAACCCACCGTATTACACTCACCTAAAAACCCTCCTCTATACGCTCTAAAGTTCATGAGGGCAGAGTTGCTCCCTGTCTTCCACAGCTTCTCTAAATTATTTCTATTAACCTCAAAAAAAACATATGAGCTTTTATTCTTAAATTGTCATAAAACTAACAGTAAATCTGTTAAAGAGCAGAATTAAAATAGGTATCACAGTCAGGCAGCTCATTAAACCTGGAAATGATACCAAAACATATCACAAAGAAGCTAACAGAACCACTCAACATGCTGTACAAGACATGTCAGGTACCCTGACGGGCAGTCTAGTGCTGCTAGCAGGCAGCGAGGCACGAATGTGACGTGTGGCGGGGGAGGCAGGCAGGCAGGCAGGCAGGCAGGCAGGCAGGCCTCAGTTGTCTGTAAGCAAAAGGGAAATACGAACGCTAAGGACAACGAGGCGCCTACCCACCCCCACCCAGTGAAGCACAGTAAAGGGCCATCCAGCCTAAGAATGAAGTAATGCTGCGAGAACCCCGGCGTTCCAGGGGCAAAGGCAGAGAAACCGAAGGAAGAAGCACCTCCTCCACCAACCTCAGAGAAGCCTAGAAGAGAACAGAAAGTGAGGCAGGAAGAGCTTTCGGAAAAACAGCATTTCTTAATGAAAAGGAGACTGCTCACCCTATTAAGATAGAGTGTATGACATTCTAAACCAGAGCAAACTGATACAGCAGTCACTAGCCTCATGTGGCTAATAAAATATAAATTAATCAAATTAATTTAAAATTTGATTTCACAATCACATTAACGGGGCTTCAGATGCTCAGCAGCCACCTGGGACTAGAGCCCGCAGGACAGAAGGAGGCAGCTGTGGGCCACTCCTCCCAGGGGAGGAAGTTCTACTGAGCAGCAGCAACACTGGCGCTGACGTGCAACACAATCCACAAGTCTGACTCACTCCTCTCTGCACCATGTGCAAGATACTGTAGCGAAAACAAAACAGGGAAATAACTTTTCTACACTCAAAGCAGTCCACCGAAAGAATCCTCTACCAAAGGTGTCCCCAGTGCTTCTCTGCTATGCCACCACCACGCGCGCGTACCTCCCACAGGGCAGCACGAGGTCACGTGCCCTCTCCCTCTCAGGGAGCACTACATACACTTAGTCCTTCTCATGGAAAATGCTAGAAAGCCGGATATGTTCAGAGGTACGCTGGCCCTCGGCATAACGGGCTGTGCTAAAAGCTTACCATGCTGGGAATACTGTCCAAGTAGTCCACACATATCCCACTCTGTCACATAAGATTGCCTGTGCTTACGCTCCCTCTCCTCTCTGCGCCTTCACCTAGCTCATTACTGCTAACACTTCTCGAATCCCTTGCCCACCTGAACAGTACTGACCTCAAAAAAAAAAAAAAAGAAGCCAAAACATACTTTCCCCTACAGCCACTGCTTGTAATAAACTATGTAGGCATTAAAAATACTATTTCTTTCATTTTATTTTAATTTTATCATTTGAGAGTGTCTAGCTGTGTAGTTCAGCCTAGCTCTGAGTTCACTATTTAGCCCAGGTTGGCCTTAAACTCTCAGTGATCTTCCTGTCTCAGCCTCCTGAGTGCTGGGATTACAGGTATGTGCCACCACACCGGGTGGTTGCTTTCATCTTAAACATCTGTTTTCCAACTACAGATACAGCTCAGAGGCACAGTGTGCAGTGTGCCTACCTGGCAAGCACAGCACCCTGAGTTCAGTTCCCAGTACCCCCAAAAAATAAACATTTGTGTTCATATGAAATATTTTCTGCTAAATCCCAGAAAAACACTGCATCAATTTAAATAATATGAATTCCACTGAAGCTCAAATAGCTGCATCCAAATGAAATTAAACGTTTTCAAAGTTCCCCTTAAGTCATTAACAAAGCCAAATTAGAATTTAGTTCTCCTGAAACTCAGCTCATTCTTTTCCTAATCACACCAAACTACAGATTACTGCACTATGGTATTTCAACACTATGAGCTCAGAACCATGACTTCCACACAATTTAAGAAAAAATAGCAATGAGAGTCATTAGGCTTTCTTTTTTTTTTTTTTTAAATATATTTCGTACAGGGTCTCCTGTACAAAATAGGCAGCTCCGACTCCTAGTGATCTTCCTTCTTTTAGCCTCCCCAGCACTGGGATCACAGGCATGTGCCCCCATACCGAGACTTGGGGAGAGGGGAGGAGAGAGAAGAGGGATCAGAGAGAATAGAGTGAGGGTACACAGATGTAACGAGGAGAACAAAGGCTCTCACTGGGGGCTGTACATTCCAAGAAAACTGATAGACAATGGGACACATGAGGTCATCTCATCTGTTACCCAGCATGCAATGGAGCAAGCACTCAGCATCCCAGCACAGCTCTGCAGGCTCAGCCATCCCCAAGGCAGCTGAGCACCTTTCCATCATAGTAGGAGAGGTTAGTGTGCATACCGCCAGAAGAAATGCCCAGTAGAATCCTAAATTAGAACTGTTTGGGGCATAGTTCGCTACAAAACAAAACTTCATTAACATATCAAGTCATCTCATTTCTAATGTTACTGGACATACTAAATCCCAAGGTACTATATTTTGATCTTTACACATATTACCTCATTTAATCTATTGACCTACTGGTAATATCTCCATTTTTACAGTTTTGGGGGCATTAAGGTACTTAAGATCACTTAGCAAAAAGGGAGTTAAATAAACCAGACCATCAGAGTCTGAAGTCCACACTAAAAGTGACAGAAGATGGGGAGGAACTGAGGGTTTTGGTTCTATGAAAAATGGTCTGAGTAACAGCACTGCAGATCCAAGATGGTAGCTAGAGAAAAAAGTAATGCAATTTCTGAACAGCTCCCACTGCAGTGAGCATGCACATGCGACCTGTGACAGCAGCAACCTAAGGGACAAAGCTGTCAAAGATAAGGTCCTCCACCTGGAGGGAAACCAACCTGTAGCCATGCATTTAGCATGCTCAGCAGGCGATGTACTTCCAACTATTTGACAACAGGAAGAAGAAAGAGAAAGATCAAGGAGGTTTAAAAAAAAGAGTATGCTTATACCTGTCGTTACTCCAAAGGCTATTTTCCTCTACTCCGCTACAGCCACTCAGCTTTTCTACTCCTGTTTATTTTACAGGAATGCGTGAACCACAAAAATCTACATTCTAGCAAAGTAGAATCAAACAGGAGTTTCTATGATAACTGAAAAGTTCCCTAATTTGCACTGTCCAGTTTGGCAGTGCCCAGCCAAGCTACTGTAAATAAATATGGCTCCTGTAACTGAAGAGCTCAGTTTGCAACTGAGTTTAAATAGCTTAAATAGCCACTAATCCTCTCTGCTCCTTTAGAAGTCTCAAATGAATGCTTCAAAGGCTGAAATACATGAATACAAAAAACTAAAAAATTACTACAAGGGCATATCTTTTACTACTAGTATGTTTTTGGGTTGAAGTAAACTTTTAATGAAATGTATCATAAATTCTAAAATATTGTCTTGTTATAAAAAGAGTCTCCTAGAACCCCAAAGTCTTTCAAAATTCTCTAGCCCACATTTTGCTTTATAAAAACGAGAAAAATGAGGTCTACAACAGGTAATTCCTCAAGGCCAGTTAACAACTGAACAGAAACAGAGTTGAGCAAAGTGGAGTGTTCAGAAAAGTCCCTTTATGGGTCCAGCCCAGTGGTGGCAAACCTATGGTGTGTGTTGTTTCTCTTCTAAGATAAAAGATGCTAATGTCTGTGCTGTTTTTTCTAAACTAAAACCTCAGGTTTAACTGTAGAGTTGACATTTCATGATAAATAAGTAGGTGCAATTGGGGCAGGTCATCTCTAAAAGGTTCACCATCACTGCTCCTGCCCTTTCACCCCAATTAGTCATGATGTATAAACAGTGGAGCCCCCTTCTTCCTTCCCTCACCACACTAGGACCACCAAACTACACCCATGAGGACCTATTTTATTCAGTCTCATAAAAGTTTCAGATGAGATGAAGTTCTATCCCATAATAACCTTTATGGTCTGGGTGTTTATTAAAGCTGAAATAACTCTACTCCCCTTAAGTTCTTTTTTTTTTTTTTTTTTAATGTATTTAGTACAGGGTCTATAGGGTCTACAGGATCTCACTACACAGATCAGACTCATAGTGATCCTATTTTCAGCCTGCCAAGCACTGGTATTACAGACGTGCGCCACCACACCCAGTCTCAATCCCAACCAGTCTGAGTTTGCCCCGGGGGCAGGGCCAGCGTGGCAGGCCTGGTTAAGTTTTGTTTTTAATCATTGTAATAATTATTATTGGCCACATTCTGGGATATTACTGGTCTCTTAAAAATAGCACTTGAAATACAAAAATGTAACAGCCCTACAGATCTATGAGCAATAAACAGTACCTAATAATAATTAACACTGCATAAAATACTTAAAGAAGTGTTCAAAAGAGGCTACCTGAAGAGTCCATCCACCCTTAAGTCACTTATTAAACCCTAAAACCATTCCCAGAATCTTCTTCACTGCCACTAGTGTAATTACTGACTAAATCATTGCATCCTGCTGGAACCCAAGTTAAGTCAACTATAGGTTCTTTACTTTAAGAGAAAAGAGCCTAGAGGGACGCACAAAATCCTACTGAGTAGCATGTTTTCTGTTTTCCCAAATCTCCTTTTTGTGGCAGGCCGAATGGTTCCCGCAACAACACACGTCCAACCTGAATGCCACCTTGTTTATCTTTGTGGCACTGAGCGCTGAACCCAGGGTTTTCATGCTCCACGGCTTCCAGCCTTTTTCATTTAATTTATTTTAAGACACAGTTTCTGACTGGACATCCAAGAAAAAGAGTCCTTTATTTTGGCCTTTTGGCCTCCAGAAATGTTTAAGGATGAAGTTCTATTGTTTCAAGGCACCCACTTAAAACGGTAAGTTGTGGTACTTCATTAACAGTAACTGTAGGAAATGAATAGACTTCTTAAAAACAGCAGGTATAATTACTGATACACAATAAACTGCATATAAAATCTATACAATTTGCCTGATTGAACTTTTAAATTAATAAATAAGATGTGCCAAAAGCTAGCAGTTCTATTTCTGAAGCTACTATATTTCATACTCTTCTCCATAATGATAGTAAAGAGTAAAAATATTTCACCAGTAATTCTATTAACAATAACTGCAACTACTAGCTTAATGCCTATGAAACATAAAATCTCAATTATAAAGTTGTTACAACTAGGACCAGGACTGAACAAAATCTTTTATTTTGAATGAACTAAAACAATTTCCCTTTTTCTCTAAAGAGTTCACTTAATAAGCAACATGTTGAGCACAATTAAATTAAGCAAGAAAATTATCTCTAAAAACTGTATCCATTAAATAGTCTCTTCAGCCAAAAAAATTTACACATAATCAACCTGCATTTACCAATACTATCGTTTTTTAGTCATATCTTTTCTGTAGAGTGTAACAAAAGACAGTGAAATGTCCACCACTAGGAAAGATTAACATCAATTTGTAAAATAAATATGAGTGAGGATTTAAGGTGTCTCAGAACTTTGTAAGACAAGTATTTCAAACTTTGGGCTTTTATAATTTCCATGCTATGCTACTGAAATATAGTCTGCTTTGATTTAAACTATCAAAGAGCTATCAAGGACTATGAAAAAGTGCAAAAAATAAAGATGGCAACAGAATTAGCAATTATTTTAATTTTTAAAATGAAGTTATATTAAAGTAAAACAAGTCTGTGCGACACAGACAGGAGACAGTCACTGCAGAGCTGCACGCTGCACAGGACTGAGAACTCTTCCCACGGACGGCCCAGCCTGCAGCTCTGCACCTAATCAGCTTTACCACAACGAGCCGCCTCAGAACAAGGCTGTTCACTGCAATTTCAGAGATCACAGCTGATGTCTTCAGAACTCAGTGGTAGGTAGAGGTCATCACAAGCAGACAGAGGAGAGGCAGAAATTAAAGCAAGCACAGTGTTTATTTGTGCAAACTTTGAAGACTTCTAATAAGTGAAAAAGAAAACCATGTAAATTTGTTCATGTTTAAAGTCTTTTATCCGTCTACTGGAAAATAAGTATTAGGCGGCAATCACATAGTCAGCATTATGCTAAGCTTGACAATGGACACAATCACATGAAAAAGGAGGAGACCTGGCTTTAAGGACTTGAATTAAGGTCAGAAACACACAGACAACAGGCAAAACCAGAAGCAATGCTGTGAGGTCAGAGCCAACACATAAGAAGCCGAGCACTGCTTCTCCCAATGGCCCACTCTAAAATTACAGATTGCCTTACAGGCCACGAGCAAATGGCCAACTAGTCCTATAGTTATCACACAGCATTCATGTCCTCAGAACTTTCAACTATGAGCTCAGAGACACAGCACTGCACACAGTCTTTATTTAGATGGTGTTCTAAGGCCACGTTTAACTGCAGCCCGTCAGGAGCTCTTTTGGCAGCTGTAGCCATCTGAGTGAGTACTGTTTGTCACTGCAGTACTGGTGCCACCAGGATTAGGCCCCGAGCCAAAATGGAAGCCTATTCATAGATTGTCAAGGCTGGAAAGCAGCTCGAAATTCATTTACTTCAAACTTTCGGAGCTTCATAGAATATACAATTAAAACTAATCAAACGATTAGTTTAAAATCACAGAGGGACTGGCTGGCTAAGAACATGCACTGACTTCTGGTTTTAATTCTATCCTACTGTTTCTTGTTAAAAATTGATGGTATTAAAATACAAGATCAACAGCTAAATTTAATTTATACTGAACTGCTTTCACATTACCATGTTAGCCATAGCAGGAAGAGGAGCAGAGAAGATTTATTATAAGGTTAACATCATGTTGACATGAAAGACTAATCTCACTTAGAAACCAAAGGCAAAATCTTAAATGTAATTTTAGCAAATGATACTGAGCAACATATTAAAAACCCAGAATCCTCCATAATATAACATATCCTCAGGATCTGATGAAAATAGATTTTAGGATGAAAAACATTATTGGTGTGTGCAGAAAGCGCACTGAATGAAACGTGGCTTCTTTTAGACTTCAGAATAACACAATTCAGAATAAAATAAAAATTAGCATGAGGAACAGGTAAGAAAAGCCTACACATTCCTTTTCAAAAATGTACACAGCTCGGTAAAAACTATAAATAGGTAAACTTTTGTACTGAATTTCTGCACTGTGACAGGACTGGACCTTCACTTCCTTCCTTCCCAACTATCAAGTGTTAGCGGAAGCCCTCGGAAGTTGTTCGCAGCTGCAGCTACTTCCTATTGCGCTCCGCTCGGCCTCCTGCCGGCCACAGTGAAATGCTAATCGCTTCAGTTCAAAAAACAATAGTTGTAATGTGATACTGGGACAGAACATGGACCAGCGCACAGCATATCTACTCGCTACTAAAGAAACTGGTGGTTTTATCATGGTGTAGGGATAACTGTACATAAGCTACATGTATCCAAATCTATGTGCAATCAAATCACATTTCCTATATCTAAGTCACATTTCTCACATCCACAAAATAATTACACCATAAGTACACATATAAACAAATGAAAATCATGTAAACAAATCAAAAACATTCCATTGTATATCACTGTCTTCTACAAAGAATGAGAAATTCTAACTCAGTAATTTAAGCAAACCAGAAAAAGAATGACAAGGAGGGAACGGAGATTTTATATATGTCAGCATAAAGATGTTATGATCTCAAAAAGTAGCAATATTTTGTCTTCTTTGAAAAAGATTTTCTCAAAGCAGAAGAGATCTGACTAGCACTTTTTAAGAGTCTCGTATCCCCGTGCTGAATCTTGAGATTTCTAACTTAATTTTAAGGGATACAAATATGCTGCCCAAGTGATGCTTGGGGCAAACTGTTACATGGCTTTATTTCTTTATTCTGCGGTACCGGGGGACTGAACTCAGGACCTTGCACTTGCCAGGCAGGTGCTTATGCCACTGAGCTATCTTCCCAGGCCCCCTTACATGTTTTTAAAGAAGAGCTTTAAGTAAGTTGGAGATGCAAGATTCATATTATGTTTTCCACAAATTCTTACAGAAATAACAAAAATCCAACTAATCCTCAGAAGTATCAAAAAGATACTTCACAGGAAAGAGCAGTAACAAGTTGTGCTAATAAATACACTGACATATTAGAGGTCAAGAAACTAATGCTACTCTTATAAAGCATGTACATTTTTAATTGACTGAAAAAGTCTTTTATGATACCCAAAAACTATACAAATTCAAATTTCAATGTCTGTAAATTTTACTGGAATACATTCACGTTTATTCATTTCCATCTTGTTTATGTCAGCTTCCATGCTTTACTGGCAGAGCTGAGTGGCTGTGACAGAGATCATATAGCCTGTGAAATTATAAAATCATGTAAAAAGCTCAACGAGTCCCTACAGTACATGGTTAATGAAACTAAGCTTAAACTTGTGTTATTTTGAAGCTTCTTAATATTTGGCCTGAAAGTACCAGAGAAATAATGTTAGTCTAAACACCCCTTATTATATGATACAAAGTTGCTTAATACCAACTTAGAGAAAAACTGACTCCAGAGGTACACTCATACATCAAAGACACTGCACACCAAGAAGTAGTATTTAGGAAATTCTACCTGTCTGGTCTGGACCTCTCAGTGGCCTTAATCTCTCTAAAGTCATACAATTATTTGTAAGCTTGACAAAACACCAATGACAAACACAAGGAACTCTTGGTCTTCGTAGTTTCTCCCATCTCACATGGTTCTTACAAAGGTTAAGAATCTGAAAGTTGCCTGTAATACGCGAAGCACAATGCACATGTAAGTACAGGACAGTAGGAATGCCCCTCTGATTTATAAGTAAGTTTAAAGTAAAGCGAAAGCATATGGGCAGAAGACAGGTATAAGAACGACAAGGTATTAAAAGGACAAGATATAAAATAAGACAGATATTTAAAAAATGATAGCCAGGATTTGTGGTCTCTTGTGATTGCCTCCTTCAAATTTGCCTTCCCAAGGGAACAGGAGACAGCATGACATGAGCCCGAGCAGAAACCACCAGTGTGACCCACCTATAGTGTCCTGCACTCCTGACCCAACGGTGAGAAGGGGCTTAGGTTAAAGACGCCTTTCCAAATAGGTGAAATTTTAAAGAAAAAATTATACAATCACTAAACTGAAATAGCCTCAAAATAATTATTATACCATTTAAATTCTCAAGGGGACCGAAACAGACAGAGCAAATGTGAAAGGTACAAAACCATTTTAAGAGGAACATGCAGATATAAACATATATTCAAAAAACAAGTTGCTATTTTTTATACAATACCCATGTCTAATAAATTGGTTTTAGCCATAAAATAAAATTCTCAGTAAATCTGCTCCTAACAGGAAGCTGCACACCAATGAATGAGGAAGTAATACATTTACTAGATAAACGAAATCAGCGGGTCAGTGGAATGGGCATCAAAAAGCAAAAGTAATGGACATATTACATAAGAACACAGCAAGTTCATCAAAGGTGTAATAAAGGGTTTTCTGAAGCACAGCACCTAGTATCTTAAGGAAAAAAAAACTGCAGATGTCTCTCAGTGGGCACAGCATGCCCACTATGTAAAAAGAAAATAAAGTAATGTATTCTTACATGCAAACCATGAGAAATGGATTCACAAGTCAATGTGAAGACTTGTCAGTGTTCATAGCAGCTTTATTTCTAATAGCCAAAGTGTGGCAACCATGCAAATGTCTATCAACAGGTGAATGTATAAACTGTCACTGGACATGATGGGACGCACCTTTAATGCCAGCACTCTGGGAGGCTAAGGCAGGAAAAAGAGAAATTCATACTCAGCCTGGGTAACTAGCAAGACCCTCCCTTAAAAAGAAAAAAGAAAAAAAGGCTGCAGATGTAGCCCGGTGCAAAGGTGATGGGTTAATCCCAGCAATAAAAATAGATGCAGGTGAATTCTGAAATAAATACGCTAAGTATAAGAAACCTTACTAAACATGTACAAACTACATGAGTCCACTTATATAAACTGCAGGAAATGCAAAATCCAGCTAATAAAGGTCAGAAAGCACATCAGCAGCTGCTGAGGGCTACAGCCCCAGGAGAAGGGGCGGGAGAGAATGCTGAGGCAACTCTGGGAACTCACGGACGTGCTCCTTAGCTTCACTGTGATGATTTCTCAGATGTGTATGCCAAAACTTCTTAACTGTAGACTCCAAGTATGTGCAATTTACTACAGATTGTACCTAAAGAAGCTTCTGAAAAATGTAAAACATTACTTGTTTTGCATCAAAAATTTGAAAACTACAAAGCATATATGCAGAACTTAAGACTGTGAGGCCCCTTCCAACATAAGTGTGTGCCTAAAACTCAATTTCAAACCATATTCTAATGCTAAGCTGCCTCTCACTCCTCAAGGCTCAAATTGTTAAGTTAACTGAAAAGAGAATTTCTGAGGATGGTGTCAGTTTCCTGAGGTTTCTTGTGGATGCGGAAACCTGAAAGCTCACACTGACCCCTTTTGTTCTGGGGTCCCTTTCTTCTCCGTCCTTGACATGGCTCAAAGCTGCAGCCCTTTTGTTCACAGGAGCTCAGACTACCAAGGAGGCCCCAAACTATGTAACAGTCTGCCTTCTGTCTTTCTCTGGCCTTGAACAAATGCACAATTTATATTAAAGAAGCAGATTTACCCTAATACTGGATATAACCAAACCAAAAAAGGTACAAAAGTTTATGTTGGTAGCCCTCTTTTGGTGCCTTATATTATAATCTAGGCTACCAGCCCAGGGCATGTAGTGCTCACATCCAAGGTAGGGCACCTTTATCCTCGCGTCCTACCATGAATCAATCCTGTAATCCTAGCACCATGCACTTTAGATCGAGCCACCTCCAAAATGCTCCACCTTTGCCGCACAAGGCTTTAGGGAGACATTTAGACACAAGCTGTAATACAAACCTTTAATAGCACTACCAAATATTCATGGCTGATCACTAAAGCCAATTTTCTCCAAGACCTCAGAGAGAAAGCCTCACTATGGCCCACATCTCTTTATTTCCAGCCCAGTGATTTTCAGTCATCAATTATTAGTTAACATGTTATAGAGTCTGCAGGTGGTATTGTAAATAAATGAATCACAGAACTTTCTTCAACCACATGGTGGAAAACTAGCCCCATCTTACTGGTGTAACTAAGAAAAGTAAGCACTTTATTTCTCTTGGGGGGTGGGTTGCAGGGAACTGAATAAAAGACCTCACACTTGCCAGGCAGGAGCTGCACTGCTGGGCTATATCTCTGGCCCCCAAAAGTAAGCATTTTAAAGTTTTGACAAAGATGAGACATCTATACTTTGGACCCTGAGGATTTGCTTCAATTTTCTGCCAATCCACGAGAACAGAGCTCTTTGGAGGCAGATCTTACAAACCTATATTTATTATATTCCTCTATAATACTCTTTTTTTCTCTTTAGAGATGCTTGATGTTTTGCTGAATAATCAGACTTCTTTACTCATGATACAGCTTATACTTCACAACAAATATTCCTGTGCACTATCCTCTTTCTCTACTATTACCTGCCTTCAGGTCATGAGAACACAAAACCTCTCTGTAAAGGCTGATGAGTATCTTTCTGCTGCTCTACCAGCCAGATGTGGTGTGTCCCTCCTAAGAGGTAGTCATAAACTCCTGGAGGGAATGCGTTTTTGCTAATGATAAGAAAGCACAGAAGCCTTTGTACACAGACTTCTTTTCTGCTGTTTTCAGAATAAAGAGATTTACCTTGGAGTGGCAACGCAGTATCAATCAGGGTCCTACAATAAGATACAGGAGCAGGATAGCATTATGTCAGAAGCCATGGGGAAAACCACTTTCTTACACTTCTCTTCTTTCTCCTGATATAAAAATTATGCCCAGACCCCCTACAATTTGCTCA
>NW_004524690.1:7697451-7704225 GCF_000260255.1 Octodon degus
CAGGGCCCAGCCCAGCATGGCACACCTGGGGTTCAATCAATGTTAATAGTACAATTACCAGTTTTTTAAGAACCCAAACTCCATCAGAGGAACATACTAGAATTGGTCCACAGGTATAGCATATAACTGTCTCAAAGTAAAAGGAGATAATAACATTCAAAATAAATCTTGAACTTACATTTACTTTTAATAATAAAAAAGTCTTCACAAATACGGAGTTTTCTTTACACCTCACACACAGTACTAAGCTGCATCCCCCACAGAGCCTCTCCAAGTTGCCCAGGTTGGCCTCAGACTATGATACTCCTGCCTCAGTGTCTGAAGTAACTGGAATTATAAGCACACACCACTAAACTTAGCCCTCTCTCTATTATCTTCCTTGTTTTTGTTTTGTTTTTTTCTTTTTCTTTGGAGACAAGGTCTCATTATGTAGTATTTCAGGCTGGACTTGAACTTACTTCATAGCCTAAACTGGCCTCAAACTGTTGATGATCCTCTTGACTCAGCTTCCTGAGCACTACAATTACAGGTGTGCTGACAAAGTCCAGCTTCAAGTATATTGCACGGAGCATCTGCTACACAAATCTTAAACTCAGGCTTCCTTCCACCTTCAAAATTGTTTTCATATAAGATCAGTAGGAGATAATAAGGAATAAGAATGATACCAAAATTAGGAAAACAGGCTGGGCATGATATGCATGCCTGTAATCCCAGGATTTGGGAGGCTGAGGCAGGATTACTGGGAGTTCAAGGCCAGCCTGGACGACTACATAGTAAGTTCAAGGCTAGCTTGGTACACAGTGAGACCCTATCTCAAAAAAACAAAGAAAGAAAGAAAACAAAAACAGGTAAAGAAGTTAAAAAATTTTCTTCATTTTATTATTTCCCTGACATTTCAAATATATAATCAGTGATTAAACAGGACAGTTACCCTGGAATAAGGAAAGACATAATAAGGTAAGCTAAAATAGAGGTACAGAATTATTAAATAAACCTTGCTGTTCAAAATTTTTGTACACCGGATTCTACTAGCAAGGACTAAAAAACTGTGTAACATCTTTGTTTTAGGTTACTCATCTTTTTGACAAAATACTGCATTTTCCTGTGACTATCCTGTCCTCCAATTCATAGGATACTTGTTATTTGAACCGAGCAATAAATTAAACATTCTACACTCAGAGGTAAGGTTTTCATTGCACATGTGCATTGAGTTGTCATTACCCAAAGTATAACTATGCAAAATACCTTCTCATGAAATAATAGCAAAGAGACTGAGAACCTAAGAAAAACGTAAAATACACTGTTAAACAGAAAGACATATACACTGTTAAGTGAATAATAGCAAAGATTATAAGTTTATAAAGACTTTGGAAGCGTTTGGGAGCCATAGAACTTTCTCCTTGGAAGCAGATGGTCACAGACATTGAGGGAAGAAAGGGTTTTTTACTCAGTTAAAAAAAGTAACCTCTGCAACTGAAAACTCTTTATCTTGATCTGGTTCTGCCTACAGTTATATCATTGCTCACTAGAAAAATTTAAAACCTCAAGGAACTGTGAAATAAAATCTTCTAATACCCTTTATAAATCAGCAGTTATAAAAAATCATATAATTAGTAGTAGAATTACGTGCAAGTTTAAGATCACTCATTTAGGAACTGCTACTGGAATAACTATTTGCTTTCAAGATCAAAGTGAAATTCTACTAATGAGCAAAATCACATAATAGCTTTATAAAAGCAAATGCGAAGGGACACATTTCAGACTAAGTATCATTTGAAAACAAAGCTTTGTCTTGACTGACCCAAAAGGAAAATGACTTACCGAAACCAAAGGAAAGTTGACAGGAAAATATAAGCACAAAGACTTCATACAACAGTGTGAACACATACCTGTCTTAGGATGGATGGAAAAGAATCCTTGTGGATTTCCACTTGTAATTTTGTATATTAACTTGTCATTAGAGCTAGAATCAGGATCAAAGGCCTCAATTTGGACTACAGATATGTCCTTAGGAGAATTTTCCATTATTTCTGGATAATAAACAGGCTCTGAGGTCTGTGGTGCATTGTCATTGACATCTTCAATCTCTATGTAGATTTCTATAAATGATGAAAGAGGCACGACACCCTGATCAGTTGCGTAGACCGTCAGCCAATAGTGGGACGTTGACTCGCGGTCCAGTCGATCTGAAGTTTCTATGACACCTAGAGAGATAGAAAAAACAAAACAAAACATAGAGAAGCATGTCAGCAATGACAAAAAAAAAAAAAAAAAAAGCTACTTTGAGAAAGTGTTAACCTAACGATGACTTACTGAGGGCTTGTATGTCACTTACCAGTTGCATGATCTTAAGTTATCTAACCTTTCTGTGCCTCAGTTTGGTTTGCCATACAAGGAAATAAGAAGAGTGATCCTTATGGGTTGATTAAATGAACTAATATACATACATAATTAGTATAAGAACACATGCCACAGAATGGAGCCTATAAAAGTATAGCTATAATTAAGTGTCAATTAGCACTGATTGGGGCACTTTTTTTTAAGTATTCAAAACCGCTCCCTGAATGGGTACTAACTGATCAACTAAGGACACAAACTTGGTATTTCCAAAGATGAAAATTATGGCTGGCTGGAATCTGATGACTTTCCTACAGGTCTGCCTCTAGCCTGGCACCCCTGCTCCTCACATGGCACTTCTCTAACCACTGTCAATCTCAGGGGAGAAGCAGGAACAACTCTGTGGTAGTTCAGCACACACACTCCCTTTTAAGTGGCTAGGAAAACAGAGCACAAAGTTCAGAACGATAATTGCTCAAGTCTCACGTATTGCATTCTTCCTTTTTTCAAGCTCATTAAGTGAATCACAAGACAACCAACATGATATAAAAATATAGAAACTCCAAAAGAGTATATATTCTTCTCAAATAGTAGTATATCTGGCATCCTGTATGAACCTCAATAAATTTTATCAAATAAATTAAATGCCTAAGTATCTTAACTGGGATTAGTATAAAAAGTCTTCATCTGAGAATCAAACTAGGACATGCTGCTTGATAGTCAACAAGTAAAAGACAGAGTCATGGCCATTAGAAAGAAGGTTACAATATCTGAGCTGTTTAGGACCAGCACTGAAAATTATCAAAGCCTTAATTATCCCAGGTTTAATTAACCTCTCCAAATGGTTAAAAGTGGAAATAGTCATTTGTCCCTGGTTAATGTTACTTTTTCTTAATCAACAGTGTCACCCTGTCCTTGGATTCCCAAGATATATCACTGCATTTTCTTCTCATGGGTTGCTCATTCTGGATAACACAAATGTTCAACACGATGGCTCACGCTGAACTTTAGACATCCACCTCTACAATCACTAGTCTTTTCAATTTAATGCAAAATACTATCAGAAAAAAACAAGTATCAATTTCATCTATATTCAGCAATGAAACAGTTTTACCTCAAACAAAAGTCCATATTCGATTTGCTTAAACTGACAAAAATCGTATGCATTTACTGTGTACAACATGACACTGAAATATGTACACGTCTATTGATCAAGGTAACTAAATATTCATTACCTCCCTACCTTTTCTGATGTAAGAACACAATACCTACTCCTACCAATTTTCAAGAATAAACTGTTACTAACTAGTCATCACGCCTGCGTATTTTTACAATTGCTAAGTATCCGCATATCTGAGGTTAATATTAGAAAAAGATGTTGAGTGCTAGAAACATAAATGTGAGATGAAGTGTTGTCGGATGAATGTTTACAGTCACCAAAAAGCACTGTAATTGCCTGTAATTGTTTTATCTATTCTCACTGAACCTTCAAATTTTTTTTTCAGATTTATAGAACTAAAGCAAAGGAGCTAACTGGTCTGTGGAGGGAACGTCTGAAGATAAAGTCACATACTGGTCCCCTTCAGCTCACGTTTAAGCTATACTCATACTTGTTGTCTGAGAGAATAATCATTTCTAGCTTCTGTTATTCGTCATTCCCTCCACCTGAGACAAGGCAAGATGGGGATACAGGATGTTCCCTCTAAAAACATCCCATATAAACAAAGCAAATACAATTATGTTCTTCTTGTGTTCCACCGCTTTATTACAATGCAATTAAATTCACATGGTAAGTGAAGTATTACTGGAAAATTTCCAGTACACAGATACATGGTGATCGTATTCAACACTTTTTCATGCTGCTATCCACTTTCTTAAAGCTCTCTTTTAACTGCAATAGGCATTTTTAAAAGGGGGCCAGGAATATAGCTCAGCAGCTAACTGCCTGTGTGCTAAGTGCAAAGCCTCTGAGTTCGATCCCCAGTACCCCCCCCCACACACACAGGATAATCACAGAAGCCACACCCTCGATGTTCGCTGTACCACCGGTGCTGTCCATACATTTTTTCATCTCATCTTTCCTGCTAAGGGCTCTAACACATGGTGCTATTATCCTCATTCCACAGGGAAAAAAAAAATTCAGAGATGACAAATTTTTCCCAAGGCCACAGCAGAGCTAAAATTCAGAAACCTGGAATCTCTGACTTGAAAATCAGCAAATCCCCTACCAAGCAACAGTTCTATTGTTAGTACGACAAATGTGGATCAAGTCAAACTTAACACCGTCACTCTGACAGACAAGCTGAATGTCATATTTCATCTGCTTTGTGCACACGTCAGTGCTGAAGAAAGCTACTCAATGTTCACTCATGAGCACGAGTTTTATCTGGTGTCAGGGGAAAAGAAAGAAGACATCTAAAAGGTGAACACATGATACGAGACCTGTACTCGTTACAAACAGCCATGCATCTCCCCTCGTTCCTAGCCAGGTCCATGTGTGCATGACTTCAGCCAGGAGCCACTCTCCTGCTCGACCACGCGACCAAAGCAGCAGCTGCGTGCTTTTTGCGTGATCCTTAACCACAGTTAGCAGCAGAATGTTTTGAAGTTTAAAGGAATCTTTAAATAGTAATGCATAAAAATGAGGCAGTATAATAATTCAATTCATATATGGGAGGAAATCAGGATTATCTTAACTAGCAGTTAAAATATAGATTTCAATGAGTGAGAAGCACAATGCTTGTATTTCAGGACTTCACAGACTGTGCAATTTGGGTTCCGCACTGTTGCACCTCCTCCATAAGACGCTCTTCAGGATTGAAACCACTCTCTGCACACAAGTCTTGGTTTCTAAGATGACCCACACACCAGACATCCAGAAATCTGACTCAAAGCAGTGTTTATTCACTAAGTACGTCACTGCAAGCCTCTGATGTTGTCCTGTTTCTTTGGCCACTCTTCCCTAAAACCACAACTAGCATTTATAAATGGCAGGTGGATTTCTTCTGTAAGTAACTTCAGTAGTTACCTTACTTCAATAAATAGAAACAATTGTTCAGGTTTCCATTTTGAAAACTTCTAAGTCATACCTTTCACAGAGAAAAATGAAAATATAGTGTAAGAGTCATGGATGTTTTCCTTAACCCATACTCAACACACAGTCTTTTTGTGTGAACACAAACACCACCCACAGACATTTCAACAGGAGCCCTTCTGCCTTCAAATGCTTTCTGCCCTTTCAGCTCCCTTCCCGGCCATCTTGCTCCTGTCCTCCATTTCCCCTCTCACATTCAAAGATGGCAATGACAGGATGCAACCAGAGGACAGGCAAAACCAGTGTGAGAACAGAGGGGCACCACCACTCCCGGGATGAGGTGACAGCATGAACCAGCAATGCGACCAACCAGGTGGAGCATCGGCGGTGTATGCCTCAAGCCTGCGACACGATCCACTCTGCAAGGTTATCAGGAATCATTCATTTACTTTAAGGAAGCACTATAAAGTAATAAATACCCGAGTTTCTAACCTCAAAAATACAATAACGGTCATTTAAAAAAATGTTAATAAGGTAAAAAAAATTGAAAGAAGATGGAATTATAGAGCTAATCATTAATATTAATAATTCCAAATATACTCTCTAGGATTTCAAATCTACCACCAGATGTCACTATAGAAACTGATTTTAAACACACATACAGTAAAATAATTCAATTGAAGGATGGATGAAAACCCAACACGTACTTTCTAAAAGAACTGGACAAACAGGTGAAAACAGAGCTCATGGCAAAATTTCCTTCTCAAAAGATTAATGCCTGCATACTTAATTAAACCAATACTGTTGCTGTCTTTTTCCTAATTTATTTCAAGTTCATCAGATCAGAATTAGATGCTGAAGTAAACTATTAAAAGAGAAAAGTTTCCAAGAAAACTTAATTCTTGCTGCCATGTTCCAGGAACACCCAGACCCAGTCCTAGCCCAGGTCCGGTGAGTGTGTGGAAGAGCTTCCAGCTACCCTGCACCAGCGGAACACACTACTGGTCATAGCCAAGGCGCAGCATGTGTGAGACCCTCTTCCACCCCCTTGGGACACCCCCAACTACTCCGAAGCACCTACCCACCTCGCCCGAGGAATAGGAATTTCTGCCTCCTTCCAGGAAACTCCAGACCCAGTCCTAGCCCAGGTCCAGTGAGTGTGTGGGAGGGCTTCCAGGTACACGGCGCGAGTGGGATCCACTACTGGTCCCAAGCCAGGTGCAGCCTGTGTAAGACCCTCCTGCACCACCTTGAAACGAACCCCCACCACTTCGCAGCACCTCCCCCACCCTGACCGCCGAGTATGAATCTCTGCCAGATTCCGGGAACCCCCAGACCCAGTCCTAGACAAGACCCACCGAGTATGTGGGAGAGCTTCCTCTCCCACCCACTCCACCTTGTCC
>NW_004524690.1:7710502-7718572 GCF_000260255.1 Octodon degus
TACAACTCTTGTTGCATAGGTCCTGCTTTACCTTGGTCTTAACCATCCACCAGAAAAGTATAAAAACAAAATATAAGAAGTAAAGCCGTGCTGTTATGTTGAGTTGTAGGGGACTGGGGTCAACAATTTCTGACATTGCTAGTCAAGCAGAAGTCCCAATACTATTATGGGCTACTGGACTCTTTTAGAATATTTTGCTGAGTTTACACACCTATAATATTCAAATAACGTAACTTAACAACATAAAGGGGGATGCAGATGAATGTCCGTTTTGTATATGTGTATTCAGATGGCTAGGATCGATATACAGTTACATTCTCTTAATGAATAGAGGGATTTGTTCTAATGGTGTTTGTAAGTAGGATATCATGTCTGCATCTTGTACAGCAATTAACCACTAGGAAGAATGTATACAATGTGTTAATTATTGAAACTGTCCTACCAGTTTGGTTTGAAACTATTTCATTGCTATTTGTTTCTCAATAAATTTATGGGCAAAAAAAAAAAGAAAAACTAATTCTTACTACTGACCACTGATAATGCATCTTCCTAAGAATTCAAATACTATCTTTCAACAGGAAAGGCCAGCATTGCCACCAAGTGACACAGGTGGAACATGATGCTTTCAACAAAACAGAGTTCTTGTAGCTATTAAATCTGCTGCTCCCAAATTTAACTGACTCAATCATCCTTTTTCCTAGAATTTCCCTATTTTCATTTTAGCTTTGGCCTCTATTAAATCTTAAGTCTAAAACTTTCAACAGAACTTTTGTCATTAGATTTTTCAGAATTTCCAGAACATTTTCCAAAAATATTTATAATTAGCAAGCAACATGGTAGAAACATAAATTTATAAAGTGGGAGAGGGTGGTATGGTGTGGTGTGGTGTGGTCTGATCTGATTTGGTTTTGAAGTACTGGTTACTAAATTCTGGGCCTTCTCACTAAGGTACATACCCAGTCCTTTTTATTATTAGACATAAACTTTTTTTCTTGTGTTAGTTTTTATTACCATAGCAAAATACTGAGACAATCAACTTAAGAAGCAAGGTTTATTTTGGCTCGGTTTTGGAGGCAACAGTTCCGTTTCCATGACAGGCTGCCCCAGGACTTCTGGGCCTGGGAATGCATCCTGTAGGACTGAGGCAGTTTTTCACCTACAGGGGCTGGGGAGGCAAAGTGAGCAAGGGGTCTGGCTCACTGCTAAGGACGTACTGTCCTCCAACCGGCCCCACCTCTTGAAAGGTCCACCACCTCTCAGTAGCGCCATCTGGCTGGTGGCCAGGCACATGGACCTTTCAGAAACAGCATTCTGGGACCAAGTTTAAGGCAGCAAATGCATGAAAGAAGATGTTTTAGTCAATCATGAGGCAGAATTAAATATGATCTTTTCATGCTATTTTTCCTTAAGGCAATAATGGATTGACTATTCTCTAGTACCTCATTATAAACAGAAAATAACTCTTAGAAATAAGTGCCATTCCCAAACATAAAAAGCAACTGTCATTTAAAAATGAGATACTACTGTACACAGTAGAATACAGTATCTGTTTCTGTAATTAGTCTATAAATGATTACTCGATGTTTTTCCTGCTAATTATGGAGAATCAAAGTCCCAGAATCATTGGACTCTTAAGATACTCCTTTTTCCTTAAAAGTAAATTTTAAAAGTAGACCGTAAGTTATTTATTCGAACGCAAACTGTTTTTTCCAAAGTCTTACAAATTTTGTATATTTAATATGTCGAAGAGATGATTGATTAGTAAAAAATAAGGAAATTAGGAGAAACAGCCCCAGTGAAGATGAGTCTAAGGAGATTTGCAGACTTAAGGAAATGTAGGGTTCTGGGCCAGAAAAGGGACCCTAGGCAAGAGCAAGGCAACAGGCACAGGCTGAGCACCTGGGCTAACTCATGTGTACTGATACCAATTCTGCAATAGTAACAAGTGCATCACACATACAGTGTTAAAAATAGGACAAACCGTGGGTGATGAAGGCTCCATAGGAGTTTTTCAGAAGTAGAGTGTTTTCCGCTCGATTTTTCAGTAAATCTATTTACTTTTTTACAAAAAGATGTCTAGCAAACCTCCAAATATGTAGATTATGTCTTGTTTTAAGTAAAAAATGTTATTTGAATGCATTTGTTTTTATGGCACGTTCATTAAATTGTAAATGTAGACTGAGAAGTATTACTAGTATTTCCACACCTTGGTGTTACACCGACGGATCCTACTGTATAAATAAGAAACCTTAATATGTTAGGGCTACATTTTTAAGTTATCCACATTCAAAACTTATGTATCTTTCTGCTTTCTAACTTGTATATATATTGTACATTGAATAGTTACTTTTTCCTTCATAATGTGTAAAGAGCAGTTGTAAAATGAGTTTCTGCAATACAATCCGTCCAAGTCCTGCCCATTCTAGCCGCAGTGCAGATCACAAGTGTGCAGACGTGGAGTGTTCTCTCCTGCGTCTGCGCTAGCTGTGAAACCGGTGTTGCGGACAACAAAAAGGGAAAAAGCAAAGAAGGAGAGTATTAGGCTGGATGTAGTTAAGGCTCCTAACATGGCTATTCAGTCTACTTCATCAAGGAATGGCATCGAAGAAATATTTTTAGTGATAAAATAAGAATGCTACACTTTCCTTTCAGCCGAAATATGGAAATTATTTACTTTACTATATTAGTAATAATAAAACAAGGAGGAAAATGCAAAGACATAGTTAATGCTGTATTTGGCAGAGAAATAAAGCAAATATTAATATTTTCAAAAGTAGAGTGTTCCACGCATGTGTGTAAATGTGTACATAAATAAAATTTTAACTTCTTGAGACCACACGAGTAAGGTAAACATGTTATTAAATATACCATTAAAACACCAAAAGCAGTGAATGCAAGCCAACTCAGCATCATCTTTCCCCAGCCAAGCACACGCACAGGCAGTGTTGTCATGCATCTCCCTGCCCTGCTACAGAAAATACAGTCAAACATGCGTAATCTCTACCTTTCCTGTTTAACTGAAGACATGTTAATGGTTACTATGACACAGTCTTTCAAAACCAGTAAGCTGCATTTTGTAAGAAGCCATTTGTGTTTAGGGGATGAGGCAAATTCAGCAAACCAGTATCAGGGATGGTGGTTAATGTATCTATTATCATAACATACCGATATACCATACACTTCCTTTCAAAGTTGACTGATTGATCCATCAATTGATTGATTGACTTGTAGTCCAGGCCAGGCTGGTCTTAACCTCACTATGTAGCCCATGCTGGCCTTGGACTCACAGCAATCTTCCTGCCTTGGCCTCCAAGCGCTGGAATGACAGGCATGCACCACACCTGTACCCTTTTAAGCCTTTTAACTGCTACTCATTCATCCCCACAGACCCTATGAACTAGTAATGTGATCATCCCTAGGTAATATTACATGGGCAAGGAAATTGAGACAATGTCAATAACTTATCCACCATAGTCATGTGTTCTTCAGCACTAGAAACAGGATTCAGTTTCCAAAGTCTACTAAATGCCTGCAAGTCTCTGGCTGTCCTTTAACAAAAGGGGAGCATGTGGAACAACTGAACACAACCTGCCAATTTCACCAGAGACGGTCTCCTATCAGTGGAACGCAAAACTACAGGGGCCAGGTAGAAATATCTGGTTTTACTATATTCCTAGCACTTAAAAATGTGGATGAATTAGCACATTCATAATGTCAGGACAGAGCAAGTTCATATGTAATATTTAATGGTACAGATCTTACAGCTTTAAAAAAGGGGCAGTGTGTGTTAATTACATAGATGAATGTCACTGATTTCCAAATTGAGTAAAACATACAAGCCTATCTGAAGCAGTATAAAATATTTCATTATTTTATGTTTGGATCTTTAAAAGCACACACAATGACATGAACAGAAAAAAGAATAAATAAATGTTCATGGGGCTGGGGAGATGGCTCAGTGGAATAAGCACTTCCCTGGCAAGTGCAAGGGCCTGAGTTCAATCCCCGGTTCCACAAAAAATAAATAAACAAATAAATAAATGTTCATGACAAAGAAAAAAAAAATGCAGTGAAGCAAAATAACTGTTAAACCTGTAAACTTCTATAAAATATCTATTAGTTGGGTATTTAAATCTATATATGAGTCATACAATAAAAACATAAATTGCTATTACTCTGTATAAAAAGTTTTGTTAATAAAATCATGTTTACCCCTCTATACTTTACATGTACATTTTTATAAAATACAAACCATTGTGTATACTAAGGGTACAAAAAACTGCACAACAGGATATGTACAAATAGTAAAGAGTTTACTACAGTGAAGTACATCCATGTATCTGACATCTCACATAATTACCCTTTTTTTGGCAAAAACAACTATTCATCAGCAAGAATCCCCCCAAAATACAACTTCATTACCTATAGTCATCACTGTACATTAGATCTCTAGGCTTGTTCATGTTACACTATCTGCTGTTTGAAGAAAATAACAACATATACGTCCATTTCGAAGTATTTTATCTCTACTTCATTTAATCTTGGCAGCTGTTTAATAAAGTATATTTCAATGAATTCAATTAACACTTGAAAGTGCACATGAAATTACTTTAGGAAGTTTTAGGCCTAGAAAATTCTATAATTATATTACCTCAAGTTAGGTCACAAGTTAATGACTAAAGGAAAAAAAGCTATTTGTGTGGCAACTGCCAATCTAATTGTTTTTCATTATTTTGATTGCCCTTAAATCATTTTAATGAAAAAACGTGTCTATCAATTCTTTCAATTAAAATTGTGACAATAATTTTAAAATTAGCTGAGGAAGCTTTTTGACTTGTAAACATACTAAAACTCATGTTAATTAAGTTCATAGTCAGGTTTTAAGCATCATGTCTGAAAGCCCAAGGATTTCTTCAGCCTTGGGCTCTGTTAAACCATGTTTCCATGCTTTGTTGGAAAATGATTATAAATTCTGATTTTCCTGTCAAAATCATTAATATTGTTAATAAGGGCTCTCGGGCCAGGGAGATGGCTCAGTGGAATAAGCGCTTCCCTGGCAAGCACAAGGGCCTGAGTTCAAGCCCCAGTTCCACTAAAATAAATAAATAAATAAATAAATAAATAAATAAATAAATAAATAAAATAAGGGCTCTCATGGGTAGGCTCTATTTAAAGAGGATCATTCTTAGTTGTTTCCGCAGTGTAGTGGTTATCACGTTCGCCTAACACACGAAAGGTCCCCGGTTCGAAACCAGGCGGAAACATAAGTTACCAGTCTTTTGTAGGGCCAGGGAGATGGCTCAGTAGTATAAGTGCTTGCCTGGCAAGCACAAGGGCCTGAGTTCAATCCCCGGTTCCGCAAAAAATAAACAAATAAATAAATAAATAATAAAGAGGATCATTCTTGAGTACTAAAAAGTTATCATTTGAACACCTACTAGTTGGGTAAAACTATACATACAAGACAGCTTTTGAGACATTAAAATACAAAGCATATACTTTAAGTGTTGAAAACAGTATTTCTAGAAATTTTAAATTTTAGAACCTAGAGAATATCATTTTTATTTTCCTTGCCTTATACTTACTAGATGCATGCTTCAGAGCAGTACATGCCATATTGTTTATTCACAATTATTCTGGAAGGTTGATAGTTTTAAATTTGCATATTTGGAAGCAGAGGCTTATGGATGAAAATTCGCTAATTTAGGCCTCCACAGTTAAGTTTTCCTAGTTACCCAAAATCAGGAACAGAGAAGCCAGAAAGCCCAACCTGGCTAAGAGAATCAGCACAACCAGCACAGAAACAACTTCTGACAACAGAGGTGTCTCTCTCAAATCCTGACCACTTTTCTGTAGGCCTGATAGGTGATCTTCATAAATCTATGTTAATCAGAAAAATACCAACACTTCAGCCAACATTTGCCACTGCTCATGGTGGGAAGAACGTCACAACTCTAATTTAAAAGCCCAACTAAATATATGGTTTAAAAAAAAAAAAAAATTGGTAGAAAACTCAAGCATTCAATGTGACTAAGTCCACTTAGAACAAATAAAGGAAAAAAGAATTACAAAAAGAATTCAGAAGTATCCCATTACATATTTAGAAAGTTACCGTATTATATCATCTACCTATGTAAAAATGAACAGACTAAATGTGAGGTTATCATAACTGAGTTGTGAATATAGTTATTAACTTTAAAATATTGAGTGGAAGTTGAGACATCAAGGATAGTAAATAGTAAACCCATTGTGAAAGTTTTATACCAGATCAAAACTAATTTTTAAGAAACAACCCTCTTTGGGAAAGAAACTTCAATGACTTTTTAATCTCATCATCCACACTAATATAACTAACCTTTTAAGACTAATTTCTTATTAATCAGTAAGAATTGCACATTGTTTATTATATCCTGGACCTCCCTACAAAATCTGGAGCCTGGCATTACTGACACAAATACTGTATATGAGCTGAGGGTGCCACACACCTATCACCCCAGCACTTGCACTTGGAAGGTGGTGGCAGGACTGCTGGGAGTTCAAGGCCAACCTGAACTATGCAGCAAGAAAGGAAAAACAAGAACAAACTAAAAAGAGGCTAATCATAAAAATACCAACACTTTAACCAATACTTGCCTCCCAAAAAAGGAAAAACAAAACTAAAAAACCCACCTGAGTGCTTACCACAGCCAGGTAGTACAATGTATTCAAGAAACTAAGAAGAAAAAAATATGGTCTTGTGGGAAAGACAATTAAATATTTACCAGAAGCAGGTGGGGAAAAAGCATCTATTTGAAGACAACACAATGTTTCAGCAACTAATAACTTGAATAACTATTTTCCATTTATTTACAAATCTCTTACATAAAACCCTAAATCGCTTCTGAAGTTGAGTTCCTGCCTTAATGCTATAATGAAACAAGTAACAAGATTTTTAAAAATAAATGACAACATAACTCCATTTCATAAAAAGAAACTAAGAAGATATGTTAAAAACCTGCAGTTATAAGAATGACTCAATTTTATTTTCACTTGTTTATATTTTTTTCCAGAATACCTATGTTTATTAACTGTATGAAATTTTAGTTTTAAAAATCAAAAAGTATGAAGAGCTAAATAATCCGATGTATACTGACAAAATTTGAGAAATTTCAGAAATATAAAAGCAAGCTTTGAAAGAGTGCCTTACAGGTTTGCCTAAGCTGTGCAACAACTGCCTAAGTATGCGTATTACAAAATGTGTTCCTGTAGGAAGACAAGGCACCATTCAGTGACTGAAATGTCAGTTGAAATGACTAAGCCCAAAGGCAACTCCTCGCAGCAGCCCGCCTAAAGAAGGACTGGAATGAGCTTAGCTCCTCCCCAAAGCAACAGCTGTCTCCAGTCCTAGAATGCGTGTGGCAGGTTTCCCTTCTAGGATTTGCCTAGGAGCCTAGAAGACAAATTTTAAATGCAGAAAACGGCAACTATTTTTGCTTAAAATAAATCCTAAGACTCATATGCGATTCAGTTATGCAAAAAGGAACGTGTGTTCTACATGAACTGAATACCAACTGGGCCCAATAAAAACACCATTACTATTTGGCACCTGTGGTAATGGATCTGTATAAATTCCCACATCCTTTCCTATCCACTTCCAAATGCATTTTTCTTTACCTGAGTCTGCATTTTTGATCCAGAACAACAAGAAAATCCTTGTTTCTCTACTAAATTCTATTTTAACTATAAAGCGATTCTGAAATTTTGAAAAACTATTTGCAGACAGAAGAGAATTTCTTGGCAAAATTCACCTACCTTTAATATCTACTTTGCTGCCAGACCCAAAATCAGTTAAAAACTCAAACACATAATGTAGTTCATTAACCAAGCTACAAACTGATATTGATAATTTAGGAGAAACTTCAGGTACCACTTTCTATGCTAAGAAACATTTCAATTTAAATACCCCTAAATAAAGTCTGACGTGCACTGCAAAACCTGATTTTCTCACCTTACTAAGAATCTTTGTGAAGGCAAAATGCCAGCTGGTGTTAACTTCCTAATTTACCTGTTTTCTAACTTGAGACTTTCTTC
>NW_004524690.1:7719402-7721123 GCF_000260255.1 Octodon degus
AGCACCGCATGCGGTATCAGGGATTGAACCCTGGTCCTTGTGCTTGCCAGGTAGGTGCTTAGACCACCAAGCTATCTCCCCAGTCCAAGATTTTCTTTCTTAATACTCCTAACAGTTCATAAAATAAAGAGATAATAGAATATGACAATAGACGGCAGGATAGTGTGTAGCTATAAATGTATTTGTAAGGCATATAATCAAATTAATCACTAGAAGAAGCATATTTAAAAGTATAAAGTTAATTGCTACATACTAGTCGTAATTAGTCAAATGGTTACCGAAATATATGCATCAAAGAAGATGAAAATAGAAATAAAAGCCAATGCTTCTTTTTTTTTTTTTTGGCAGAACCGGGGATTGAACTCAGGCCCTTATATTTGCCAGAGAAGCGCTTATTCCACTGAGCCATCTCCCCAGCCCCAAAGCCAATGCTTCTAACTGGATGAATATGTAAGACATTAGAAACATATTCCTCAATGACAAAATAAATGGCAATTTTAAAATATAAAAATATCACCTATGAAATATTATTTCCCTTTCATAAACAATTCTTTTGAACACTACCTTCTGTACAAATTCAAGATGGGGAACAGGACTAAGTGTGGTACTTAAAACATTGCTGATACCTCTGAACAATCTCAATTTTTTTTAAAAGTCTTTTAAAAATTTTTTAGTACAGGGTCTACAGGGTACAGGGTGTACAGGGTCTCACGAGGTAGATCAGACTCCCAGTGGTTCTCCTGTTTTCAGCCTCCCAAGAGCTGGGATTACAGGCATGTGCCACCACACCCAGTCTCAATCACTTCTCAGCATGTCCAGCAGGCAGGGCCTGCACAATACGCCCAGGATCAAACCCCAGCCACTGAATCTGCTTAAGCAGGAGCTTTAGTCCACTGAGCTACTTGGCCGGCCCCAATCTCAAATATTTTTTAACTCCTGACAAGATATAAGATTTATGGAAGGAAAAGGGGCATACTTGTATCAAGTCTATGGTCATAAAAACATATTTTTTAAAAAGTTCTAAACTCCTGTATGAACTTGCTATTTAAATCATTTTTGAAAGAAGTGGTGAAGTAATCACATTTTCCCCCAATTTTAGTACTTAGAAAGGTTTGCTTTAACAGTTACTTGTTAAAATCTAAAACTAATGAAAGCAAGGTGTCACGTGAACAATTACTTTCTAATTTGGTAACTTCTCAATCAACCATAAATCAAAGAGCTAGGAAGCTAAGATATTTATTGCTAATTCCAAACCATTAATAGAGGATGATAAATAGTTCCCAAGTTATCTTGGTACATATTTAAAGAAGTAAAAAATTTATACATTTTAATCTCAAAGCAAATACTGAAGGGACTTAATACGTTTATTCTACAAGCCTATTTTGAAATAAGAGGGCTGGCCAGATAGCTCAGCAGACTACAGCGCCTGCTTATGCAGACTGCAGCGGCCGGGGTTCAATCCCCAGCATGCCATGCTGGCCCCACCCCCAGGGCATGTTAAGAGGGCAACTGAGACTGGGTATGGTGGTGCACGCCTGTCATCCCAGCGCTTGGCAGGCTGACAACAGGAGGATCACTGAGTCTGATCTGGGTAGTGAGACCCTGTAGACCCTGACCCAAATACACTTTAAAAATAAGAAATAAAGAAATAAAATGGGTCAGGAATATGTATAGCTCAACAGCACAAGCGCCTGCCTGGAAACACAAGGACCTCAGATGGA
>NW_004524690.1:7721808-7754521 GCF_000260255.1 Octodon degus
AAGTCAAAGTCCGTTGGGTAAATGACTAGCCATTCTGTTACAGAGCTAGAAACCAAGTCATAACGAAAACCCAAGTCCCTTGAAACTCCAACTGCGTCCAGGTAAGGCACCAGTGTAAAAGTGTACATTGTGTTAATACACGTTTTAGTAAAAGTGAAATAAAGCATTTCTGGTTTGTGCTGGAAATAACTGGTATCAGGAACAGCAGGAGTCGGTGATACCGTCTCAGAGCTAATGATCTGCCAGGAAAATTCTAAGAAATCTTGGCAAGTATTCCTGGCCTTATCTTCAGGAGCACCACAGACTGGCTCAACCATATATTCCAGTGACTTCCCAGGAGTATCGTATGCTGTGTTTCCTAACTTAAAAAAAGAAACAATTTTGGCAGAATGTAGGTTTTGTTCAAAATTTGATACATAAAACTATTAGCCTTGCTGGGTATGATGGCACACAGCTATAACCCCAGCACTCGGAAGGATGAGGCAGGAAGATCCTGCAAGTTCTGAGGCCAGCCTGGGCTACACAGTGAGCGCAAGGCCAGCCTGAACTGCACAGTGAGATCCTGTCTCAAAGACACACACACACACACACACACACACACACACACACACACACAATACATATATATGCCTCGTAGCAACATAATCAATCATTTGTATAGGATGCCCATTAACTGTACAATTGTGAATTCTGATAAATGTGTCACCTTGGCAATTTATTACCCTCTTTATGCCGCAGTTCTTCATGTACACAAGTGAGAGAGAAGCACTGACTAATCAGGATCAATCTGGATGCTTGAAAAACTAAACCAAAACCAAGATTCACAATTATTCCTAAAAAGATATGACATCTTAATCCCAAAGTTCTGTAAATTTGAAGATGCTTTTATAACTTAAGAAAGAAAACTGGCTACTGAAACATTATTATGAAAGCAGTATCTACAGCAGAACTTTTAGAATAACTTAAAAGATGAAGTAATGTTTTTAAAGACTACTGATTCATATTGACTCTCACTTAAAATAACAAAGTGACCACACTCCTGGTGCTCTGAAAGGGACTGATGCATGCAGAGCAGGCTAAATTTAGAATAAGAAGTTATTTCAAATAACAATGTAAAAAAATGTTCAAGTCAGAGGTGATCAGAGGCAACTGCAATGTCAGCACTCTGACTTGGAGGCTGAGGAAAAGAAGAAATCAAGCTCAACCTGGACAACTTAGCAACATCCGGTGTTTAAGAAAAATGTAAACGACCACAGAAGTAGGTGGAGTATGAAGGCCTGGGCACAGCCCCCCAGGTCAGCTGAAAGAAGGGAAACAGAGGAAGAAGAGAAGGGGGGTTGGGTTAAATGTGCACAGCTGGCATCAATGGTGCTAAGAAGGGGAACTGAGTTCTGTCATAAACTCTCCCCCAGCTGCGAATAAACTACACAGCCAGTTTTAAAGACACTATGGAGGGCTGGGGAGATAGCTCAGTAGAATAAGCGCCTGCCTGGCAAGCGCTGGGTCCTGAGTTTAATCTGCAGTACCACAAAAATAAAAAATAAAGACACTATGGAGGCTCCCTTGCAATATGAAAACCAAAACTAAGAAAAATCAGGGAAGAAATTTCTAGAGCAAAGAATGATTAATTCAACCAGGCCGGGCTGGGGAGATGGCTCAATGGTCTAAAGCACCTACTTAGAACAAGCTTAGCAAAGCACAAGGGACCGCGGTTCAATCCCCCAGCACCACATGCCAGCCAGCCCCGCCCCCTGGTGGGCTGAGCTGGCCACACACACAAACACACACACACACACACACACACACACATAAATAAAATAAATTAAAAAAAAAAAAAAATTCAACCAGGCCTCTGATATTCTCTGTCCACTATCTTCACCAAATTTAGTTACAACTGTTTTTGGTGGGGGTGGGGGTGGGGGTGGTGATGGGGGTGGTAGAAGTGACGGTGGAGATGGTGGTGCTGGTGATGGTCGTGGAGATGGTTGTGGAGGTGCTGATGGTAGTGGAGATAGTGGAGATGACAGTGGTGGAAATGCTGGTGGAGGGGTGAAGGTGGTGAAGGTAAAGGTGGTGGAGGTGGTGGTTGTTCTGCTAATACTGGGAATTGAACCACTGAGTTACATTCCCCCAAAAAAATTTAAATTTTGAGACACCGTTTCCTTAAATTGCCTGGTCTGGGATTAAATACTTTTTTTGGAGACAGGGTCTTGCTGTGCAGTTCGGGCTGCTCTTTTGCTCACTTCTGTAGTCCGTAGGCTGGTCTTAAACTCAGAGACCCTCCTGTCTCAACCTCCCAAGTACTGGGATCACAGGCATGTGATAACATACCAGGGTTTTCAAATAGTTGTATATTTACTCTTTCCTCAACCTATCAGAGTGCTAGGATTAAGGCACAAACCACTAGCACACCTGGCTTGTTAGCCCTTTTTTATTTTGAATCCTGTTTCACTAAGTCTTGGAATTACTAGGCTAAGTTGCAACTTGCAACTCTCTTGCCTCAGCCACACAGAGGCAACCAATTTTTAAACATGTATTTTCAGACACTGTTAGTAAAACCAAGTTCAACAGAAGATATTCCTAGAATATATCATGATTGCTAAACGAAAATAAAACAAAGCTTTAAAGCATAAGCTCTATACTAAGAAACAATTCATCTGTAATTCCCAAGTGTTATCGGCATCACACAGAGAAGTTAAGGAACACTGCAGAACCTCTTTATCAAACATCTGGGAAGAAAACTTCGGTGCAGGACTATGAGTCATAGCCCTTCTAAAAATTTCTTCTGAATTACTAAAAATCACAAATGTTTCTAACATGATTTTTACTACTGCATGAAGATGTACTTACTAGGAATGAAAAACATAGCTTCTGAAAAAAAGTTTTGCTTTTAATGAATTTTTTAACTAGTTAAAACAGGAATTTTATTTTTAAGAGTTTATAGCCAACAGAAAATCTGTTTCCCTAGAGGTAATGTGGTTTGCTATACCATCAAAACAGAAGGAGCAGAAAGATGTAGAATATTTCTTTTGGGGGCCGGGGTGATGGCTTGGTTCAATAAGCACTTCCCTGACAAACTCAAGGGCCTGATTTCGATCCCCGGTTCCGCAAAAAAAAAAAAAAAAATACTCTTTTATCGTTATCAGCAATGACAGGTGTCATAGAAGTCCCCAGGAAGCAGGGCGTAAAGCTTGGATAAAAATAAAAATTAGCAACAGGACTTATGAACTGTAGGAGAGTCAGAAATAGGAAAACAGGACCCGGGTCACAGAACAGGGCAGTCTTGACCTCTGGGAGGGCACGGTTACCCAATGTAAGATGCTATGCCAGTTGGCAGGTTCCCTACCACTCGCCTGCGGTCGAAGACACGACTCTGAGCCTGCCTCCCTGTTAGGGTTTGTACCTAGATGTTCCCCCAGAGCCTCCTACAGTCTTAGGCTTCTTCAGAGGGAGCTGAATCTACAGTGACTGTTTGATTCATGGTCACTTAAGGCTGTGCGTGCTATCCATGTCCTAGTACGGGTAGCCTGCATACAATAGAAGGGACAGAATGAGGTCTGTCTGCCCTCTCTTCCCCTGGTTGCTTCTGCTGTCTTCCCCTGCCATGAACTGCTGCCCTCTGCCATGGCCCGTCCTGCCTTGGTGCCAGCTGACTGTGGCCCGAAGCCTCTGCAAACTGTGAGCTATGTAAACCTTTCCGCATTTAACTTCGGGTGTTGGGTGTTTTGTCACAGCAATGAGAAAAGCAACTACGACATTCAGCTAGCTCAGGTGGGCTTTCGGCAATATTACCTTACTTGTATTTCCAGACTGTAATTCCTTATTGTCAAAAACCATGTTCAAATGGCTGCTCTTCACAGATTTCAGGTTCCAGATTTTATTTCCTCTTTATGGTACCTCACTCACCATAAAATTATAAAGGAAATGCACAACTCCTATAGGAAAACCTCCACCACACTGCTCTAGTTTCTCCCTGCACTGCTATGCTAAAATTGTGTGTGTGTGTGTGTGTGTGTGTGTGTGTCCCTCTTCTCATCTACTGGTTTGACAGCTGTCTCAACTTCCCAGAAAGAAAGATGCTCAAATGCCAAACACCATCTTACTGTGGAATTCTCAGCCGCTAGAACTGGTTGAGCGTGGTCCTCTATGCAGTCAATGAATGTCTAGTATAGTAAATACGCCATGAACCACCTCTGCAGAATCAAGCTGCTTCACCTCTGTTACCCAAAACTATACTTTCCTTTTTGTTCTTATTGTTTGGTTTTGTTGTTTTGAGACAGGCTCTCACTTTGTAGTTTGGGATGGCCCTGAACTCTATGTAGTACAGGCTGGCCTCCAAATCCCAGGAATCCTCCTGTCTCATCCTCCTGAATGCTGGGAGTACAGGTGTGTAATACCACGATTACCTGCTCCAACACTACATTTTGAAAGGCTCTGGGGCTTTCCCTAAGATCCTCATTCTTCAGGGACTGCTGATTCTGCTCCTGCAATAACCCGCCCACTTTCTCCACATATACACTTGCTGGGGCCTCCTCCCGGGTTCTAGGCTATTTCAATAAACTGGTGCCTTGCCCTAAAGTCACAGACCCATCAAGGATTATCAGTTTTTAGAGTTCATTCTTCATTTTTCCTACTTATTCACAAAAGTTATTAATTCCTTTTGGGATTAATTAATTCCTCGAAATTAAAAATTGTTTAAAATATCCTAGTGACAAACCTCAAAAAAATCTTAACAGATCATTTTTAAAAATTCAAAGCATTTTTAAAAACCTACGTATTTTTCCACTTGTTTTCAATGACTACTATATGATTATATGATTAAGACTGCTAATTCACTAATTCCATTGAATGAACGTATAAGTATCACATAATTCGTTTATTTGGATACCTTAATAAGCAAACCGATAGTTTAGGTAGAACTATTAACATCTGTCTACTTAATTAGCCAGAACTGATTGTATTCATTGTATTACAGAGCGTACAGTACACTGGTTTTCTTCACTAGTTGGTTCCAGGAAGTGTGAGAGGTACCAAAACACGACAAATACCAAGCAAATTGCTCTAGCTGGAAGGAGTAGCAAGTCACAGGGGAGTGGACATGAAGTTCTGGCTTGTGCGTGGTGCGTAACAAACAAATGAGTGCCGGGCAAAAATTTGCAAGTCAAAGCATTCTGAATACCACCTCAGACAAAGCAGTGAAGTATCAAAGTCTGACTGTATCAATCCTTCAATGCCTAGTGTTCCATTTGTGGAATATCCATAATAAGTGATAACACTGAAAGGTTTTCCCCTTCAAATTCCTGTTCCTTGGATTTTTTTAGGTAATGCAGATGAAATTCCCTGCAGAAACTCTAAAAAAAAGCAATATTTGGAATACGAGTTGCATCTGTAAGAAACATCACTGCCTTTACTCAAGGTATCAACTCAATTGCTATTAGCACATTATCTTTCATTTTAAAAAAAGTGCATAATCTAGCCTGGATCTCCTCTCTACGGATAACTACATATAATCCCAGAGCGAGGCTGAACTTCACAGTGGTCCTTCCTGCTGGACACTAAGGTTTAGAAGGGCGAGGACTACGGCTGATAGAGGGGAAAGTACCTGTGTAAATTTCCCTTTGGCTCTTATACAAGACTCACTAGCTTCTGTTAAGGCAACTGAACTTCCTCCCTAGAAAAATGTGCCTGCCGTCCACACCTGAACATTCCTCGGCACAAAAGTGGAACTGACACTTGGCCCCCTTTCAACAGAATGAAATAGCTACCAAGCTTCTTTAGGAAACTTTAAATAATTACCGTGTATTTTCCAAAGCAATCAACATTCTTCCCATGAGTGAATGGCCACATGTTAATCATTAACTCTGAGGGAACAGAAGAAGTGACCCTGATAGTACTAAGGGCAGCAAAATGAGATACTTTTAGGCAGCACTGTGACTACAGCAACAAAATATTTAGCAAATGTAAAGAAAAAAGGCAACCACTGGAGAGGATAGACATTAAACAACTGAGGTGTGGTTTTCATTTACTATTGTGCTCAGTTGTGACTAACTGGATATATCAATCTCTTATTATTCTGGCAACTCCTTTTAAGTCCAAAATCAGTCATGAATTAAGGAATTAAGCAAGTCAAGTCCCATTTGTATCCAAAAGGAAAAAGTCAACCAGTGCCCTCCCATAATCCTTTGGGCATGAGAGTGAACATACAGTCACAGTCTTCAAAGCCAAAGTGACAGAGGTAACCAAGAAACACATTCCTCCCTTATCTGGTGCTGCTCTGATTCACCTCACCTTTCTTTCATTACAGGAAGGGCATTCCAAGGGCACTATAGTTTGATTAAACAAAGCATTCCAAAAAGGCAAAGGCATTCCCACGAAGCTCTTCTCACACAGAAGGGAGAAAGAGCCTTAAGTCATGAATGAATGAGCAGTACTGAAGGGTTTTTGTATCTTTAGGTAAAAGTCCAAATGGCTGGTAGCATATGGAACTGCTGTTAGAGAACATCCAATCAGCACTAGTGGGAGGGAGCAATGCAAGCCAACTCGGTACTGGTTTTTGGTTGTTTGTTTTAAGTGAAAACACAAAATATATGAAGGATTAAAAAATTTCTACTTCAAAGAAAAAAAAAAATCATACAGTTTTTTGTTTTGTTTTGTTTTTCAATCATAGCAGATTTTATAATCAGCAAATGAGGCCTGGGGTTGCTTTAGTGTTTCTAATTATTCCTTAGGTGAGAATTATACACTCGATTTTTTTGTCCCAGTTAACTGTTCCTTTGAATGTATCTTGAAGACTTTTTTCTTTAACTTTTCTAAGCATTTAACCAGTAAGATTATTTTCAACCTGAATAATGCTTTCTATATGTGGAATTCTGTAATTAAAACATAACTCTGATTTCTTTGTCATAATATATTTGGTTAAAAGAAAGTAACAGCTTTTTGTTAACATCCACAAAAGACTATTCTCTTTAACTGTTCTTTCCACTGAGAAAATAGCAGCAGATCTTGAACTCTTTAATCTGTTTGGTAGGCTGCACTACAACATAGCAAAGGTTTGCTTACCCATAGTAAGAGTCACTTTCTACCCAGAAAGGGTGCCATATGCCTGTAATCCTAGCATTCTGTGAATCTGAGGCGTAAGGAGCACAAGTCTGAGCTCAGCCTAGGTAACTCAGTAACTTAGTAAGACACTGCCTCAAAAGGACTGGAGAAGTAGCTCACTGCAAAGACTAACACTAAATGTCCCCAAAAAAGACATTTCTAAAGTCATCCAAAAAGCTGTTAAGCCTTCACGTTGTAGGAATCTGCTACTATGGGAAATTTGTTTCCTGAAACTTAACTTTAATGTTTCAAATAAATAAATTCATCAAAGCCAGAGTTCTAGTCTAAATTCTCACTCTGACTGACTCAGAACAACCCTTAAAGCCAGAACTCAAATATCTATGGGAAGTTGGCATTTGGAAATAAAGCCCTGAAAAGCTCTAATCAACCAACTGTTCCATTAAAACAGACTACTCTCTGGTGTAGAAAAATAACGGATTTCTTACTTCCAGATGATTAAAGATGCATCCATTCAGTACTGTGGCCTTCAGTACAGAATAAGCTCCCCACGGCGCAGGAAGGCAGAAAGTCTGGGTACTGTAATTATTTGTGAATTTTCATCTCCGCTCAATTCCGAAGAAAACATATAGAGATGTTTTTCCTACATATTTCCTTCCACCCTGACCATTTTAGACTCTTATAAGTTATCGGAATTACATAAAAAATTAATAAGAAGCTATGGAAGAATAAAATACCTGTGAATTTGTGAATGACTTTTTTATTTCAAGAGCTCAGAGAGATCATCTCAGCTTGTTCAAATCTATGTAGTAAGAAACTTCCTGACATTGGGCCTAATTTGCTACAATATAGTATTATTCCTTAACTTCAAATATCATCTTAATATTTATATCTTGAACCTACAGCCTAAATTATCAACTTAAAATTTTTAATCACTTTGTTCTTTGAGGTTGTTTAGGTGTCCTTCACAAAAATGGTGTGAAGAGGACCCTGTGTCTTTCTTTATCTGTTTCATAGTGTTTTCTAAATTCTTAACATGAATTAGTAGCTGGCAAAGACTTACTTATTGCCTAAAAACAAATCTGATCTGTTCTCAAATTATCCCATCAAGAAGGTAGTCTGTTTGATTCAATCACGATACTGCTGAACATATATTAACTATAGGCATGAGACAGTAAATAATTTACAAGAACTACTTTGAGTCTAAAAGTAACACCACATTTTTTATGGGAAAGCACTCAGAGCCACTTAAATAAATTCACCTTAAACGTAAGTTTTTATGCAATAAACACCATTTAACCAAGAGAACTGAGTGGTAGAGCAGCTTTATAAAGGGCTCACCCTCAACCCACAGAAACTTTTATCTGATGCACAGGAAACAATGACTTAAAAAAAATTAATATAAAGAAAGGAAGCTTAAAATGCCAAGAGGGACAAAAACCTGAAAAAGGTGAGTTAAAATCAGAAATTACTGTCCCAAAGTTTGTTTCTAAAACCCAGAGTTTTCAAACACACAACTAGAACTATAGCCACAAAATTTACAATCACAACACCACTTCAATTAGAATAGCCTTAAATAAGTTCTTTCACTTACCAAATTGGCACAAATTTGGTTTTTACCTTTAAATTCAGATGGTCAGGAGCCACAGGAATGCAGAGAAATGAGCGATCTACTATTAGGAGCATTACTTCTGGTCAGAAATGCAGCAGTTTGTATTAAAAACCTTAGTATATATACCTAACAGCTTCATCCCACAGATGTCTACACTACGGGAACAGAGACACACAACACGGAGGGAAACAGCATGTAGGCATAAACACACAGTGTACTAGCATCATGGTTAGCTCTGTGATGGCATGTCAAATACCACCTCGCATTCTTTTTCAAGACTATCTCATGAATGGGGAAGAGCTGTGTGTGTGTGTGTGTGTGTGTGTGTGTGTGTGTGTGTGTGTGTGTTTGACAAAACAGAATATGTACTTCGCACTTACTTTTTAAAAAGGCCAGCAAATACTGATGGAGGGGTGTTTGTGTGTGTGTGTGCGCCAGTACACACCAGTTAGGAAAATCTTTCAACAGTGGCCTAAGCAATGGAGTTATTTTTTTTTCCTTTTTATGGTAGTCTGCACTTTCCCATGCTTTTACAATAACCATCTACTACTTTCTTTTTTAAATAAGAAATTAAAAAAAAAAAAACAGGGTAATTATGTGCTAATTTTGTCCCAATGCTATGGAGAATCAAATGTTCAAGAAAAAAATCAACATTATGTAATCATTTTCAAACTCCCCTTTCATGACCATTTAAAGGGGGCTTCTAAAGCTAAGCAGAGACCCCAGCAGGAAATAAATTTGCAATTCAACAGGTGCCCCCACAGAGATACTGCAAGACAAACCTTCAGGGGTGATGGCAATAATTTCCTTTTATTATTCCTTTGCACCCAAGACCTTTTCAACTCTAAGAGAAGGCTGCAGAAGTTAATAGGTCCTTAGTATGTGCTCTGCTGCCCGCCCGAACGGATTCCCAGCCACAAGGTAACTTGGCCCTTTCACAGCAACTGCAGCAAATCCCCTGCAGGGAAGGGGCCCCTGGGCAGCTCTGCTTCCGGCTGGGCAGGCAGAGACCTAACCAGCAGCGTTCCAAGCAAGACAATCCCCCACATTCACTGGCCCACAGAAACGAAGTGGGAGGGAGCTTTCTTTTTCCCTAAGCTTTATTGAGGAACGCTATTTACCTGTCATAGTGATGGTTCACCCAGCAGGAGCTTAAAGGAAAAATCGCCTTTCAGCCGCTACAGCAGATTTCCTGGCCAGAGGCCAGCACAAAATAAACATATTTACTTAAGCCTCATTCACAACTTTCGATGAGAAACTGCTAAACCCAAATTGAAACAGGTAGATCTGTGAGATAGGGCGATGGCAGCGACCATATGGCATAGCAGGCTTCAATTCTCGGTGTTCATTTAAACTCAATGGCACGAAAAATACCATAACTAAAATAAATACAACCAAAAGTAATCCCAATGGGACATTCCAAAATTACACAGAAAAACAGCACAAACCTTAATACTAGACCTTTTTAACTCTGAAAAGAATAAAGTGACCGCTGAAACAACATGAAGATCAAATTTACCCAACAGCAATACTATTCATTAATGTGTCTTAATTCTGAAGTGTGTGTATAGACAAATATTTGAATTATAGAAATTAAAAATTGTGGAAGGTTTCACATTGCTTCAAAATGGTGGAACTAGTCTAAATATGTCTTTTGGAAAATTATATTGTAAAATATTATTTCAAGCTACTATATACTTGCACATAAAGCAAATTTATGTTTCATAGTTCAAATAGTATTAGAATTACACTACCAACAGCAAACATGACCCAATGAGCTACTTAAATGGAGCAACTTCCTTAATGGATGCTTATCTTGAGAAAAGGTATCTGATATACTCAGACTTTTACAAAAGCTATCACTGCACATTTTTAACTGAAAATGAAGTTCTGTCTTGAAATTAATTGCTGGGTTGTTTTTGAACCTCCATCTACACATGTCAAGAAATAGCCCCGTCTGCAAAATGAGTTTCCATCTAGCTTTGAGTACTCTACCATCACAATAATTGCCTCACGGAAATATTTTTAACAGCCATGCCAGGACCTATTCTCAGCCATCAGCGTGAAATTTTCTACAAAACCAGCACAATGGACTTTAATGTCCTCACTGAATGCCACCAGAGGAGGCTACCTGGCATCCACACAATATCCACATGCAGAACTACTCAACTTTTTTTCTCTCTCTTTCCACAAAGGTGCAACAACTAATCACAGAGGCTTAGAGCATGAGAGGCGCGCTCAGCCAAGTAACTGGGCCTGGCTCTGTTAGCGGCCGTCTCTCACTACCCACGAGGGAGTTCGCAAAAATTAAGGAACCCGGCAACTTTCTTTGGCGATACTAGAGTCACCAACTCATTAGAGGATCTCAGACCTACTTTCCCATCATAGAAATGAAGGCGCAGTAACTTCCCTCAGCCTTTTTTCTCAGATTTTAGAAGCTATTTACTCAGTTACTATTGAACTACATTGTTCCTTACTATACAGAATAGCTATACAGACAAAGGAACATTAATTATTGCCAAGCACTAGACAAGAGCATGGCAAGCTAATGGGCTTTTAAAATGAAACTAGTCCATTTTGAGATGCTCACTAGGAGTAAAGTACACGGTGATTTAAAGATAACCATATTAAAAAATGTTAAAGATCTCATTAATTCTTTATTTGATTATATTTTAAACCGAAACATTTTGAGATGTCAGATTAAATAAAAATACCACTGTAATTAATTCATTTGTTGTACTCTTATGTTTTATTGTGGTTCCCTGAATATTTTAAATTATAAATACACTTAATAGTACTGAGCAGCTACTGCTCTTGAATTTATACAACTGTGTTAATATAAATTATGAAAATAAGCCCCCCATTTTCATATAGGTACCTTATGTGAACAAAATGCTAAAAAAAATGGAAACTTTCTACTAAGTGGGTTGTACGGTGTACTCTGAGACATGAATTGTTTTGCAAAATTTTTGGTTCAAACAAATTATACTGACTAGGTACCAAGAGGCACTAATGCTACAATATCTATAATCCTACAGGATATAATTTAAAACATAATGCTTTAAGATAAAATCACCTTATGAAGACAGACCCATTACATATGAAAAGAAAAAATTTAAGTTAGTACCTCCGCACTACAGTTTCTACAATTTGTTTTGAGATGAAGTTCTTACCAAATTGCCCAGACTAGCTTTAAACTCACAATCCTACCAAGTAGCTGGGGATATTTACAGTGCACCATCCCAAACTTCTAGACTACATTTCTTAAAAAAAAATAAAAAAGCTAAAGTGCTATAAAATTTTAATTTCATCCAACAAATAATGTTAGAAATAGAATAATTTGTTTCGCTATTTAATGACTACGGAACCTTTCTCCAAGTAATAAACTTTTATGCTCTACTTTCACCAATTATTTTTTACTTGACTTTTTCTCATCATTTTGAAGAAAAGAATAGCACCTATTATTTCTCTAGAAAAGTCTGTTAGCAAAGACCATGAGTTGAGTTCCCTTTTCCATATCAACATAGTCAAAGATATCATCTCCCAAAATTTCAGACTGAAATAACAGCAGGACACACATCGCTTTGTCATCCCAGCTACAAGTTTCTGATTCAAATCCTGAGATTTGTTTCTACTGACCTACCACACAGCACTTTCCTTTTTACTTTGCTGCATGTATGACCCAGTAACAACTCCAACATAAGCTAAATTTTACGCAATAGTAAGTAGTATTAAAATACATCTATAAGTTATTTTTCATCATTTCAATCTAGGCTGTAACTTCAGCAGGGATATCAGAAGTAATCATCAAGTCTACAAAGACCAAAGCACAATATTCCTGTATTCTCCCATACTTTCCACATTTCCGAAGCGTATTTCCAATTCCATTTTCCCCAAGTCTTCACCTCTCTTAAGGAACAGCAATAAGTGAATATTTTTTTGACAAATTAATTAGCAAAAGAAGTGACACAGCCAAAGTCACCCCCTTAGAACAAAGCCTACTGTGACCAACTCCTTCTCTTTACAGTCCTTTATCAGACAGTGCCTCTGCTCTTTGCCTAAGGATGACCTACAACAATGGAGGCCTATTGCTTTGGTATCTTAAGACTTCATGCACATGCCTGGTGACTCTGCTTAGGTTCTAGTTTAAATGTATGAAAAATAACTCAAAGGACCAAGCTGCATAATAGATATTGCAAAATAGGAAGAAAGTATTCAAACAGGAAAGGGAACTAGGGAGAGGGAATGGAGGAAAGGGAAAAGAAAAATAATGAGAAAAGAAGGGAAAAAATGGAAACCAAGCTTTTGTAAATAAGGAGGGGAAGGAGGGCGAAGAGAGGGGAAGGGAATGGGAGAAGAAAGAAGACTCAAGATATACCACATACAGGGTTAAATTCCCTATGATGAATGTGTTGCATATATATCTAAAACAGAGTAATAAACTACAAAATACTTAAAAGTGTGTTTTAATACAGTCACATTAGGATTCTACTGGAAGTCTAAAGTAAGCTGAGTTAGTAGAAAATTATGGAGACACTAGTTATTTTCATAGAAAATTTTCAACAGCCTTTAAGAGCACAAGTAATATCCAAAAAAGAATTTTCTCAAAGGAAAAAAAAATTACACGAAAGTGTAAGGGGTGCACAGAAAAACGAACACAAAACCTCACAACTTATACCAGCAAGAGGTAGAGTCTATTTATTCTTTTAACCTGTTTTGACTCAACTTCCTAAGCAGCAGAATAGAGGAGCCTGACAATCTAGGAATCAAGAGCCTAACCTCAAGAGAAAGAGCTGCTTTCTTTCCCCCTGTGTGAACAAGGCGAGGGCAGGTGCCGGATGATGACAGAGAGGTCCTGGTAACTGCTGCCTGCAGCTACCATCCAGTCCACTCCAGAAGCAGAGCCCGGTGCTGAACAGCAGGGGATCAGACATACGAGTGAGTCAGCTGAAACTCACAGAGGAGACGCGCAGCTGCCAGCTCTAACTGGGCCCTCGCCGAACTGCAAGCTACATACACAGCGGTTTTCAGGAGAGTCTTTCTCCCAGCACAAGGTTAAAATGACACAGTTCTCTGTGGTAGTAAGCGTTCCAACTCAGGTTTGGATTTGTTCACACTTACTACACTTGTGTCTTCTAGTCTCTCTTCCTATATAATACTGCCATCCTCATAATGCTTAACCATTAAACCCTTGATTTCTATATAAAGATTTTTTATAAGGAGTAAACTTCCACAAAGATCTTCTCTTCTTCCTTTAATCATTTAAGGAGCAACTGGTTACCTCTAATTTTCTATTTGCAGAGGTAAAACCACAAGCACTAAAGTAACAAGAAAAGTAGACAAAGAGCAAAAGAGAATTTTAAATATTTAAATATAGTCCCCAAAACAAGGAAAGCATTTTTAGCTGCCATACATATTATTGTCCTTAAAACAGTGTAGCTACTAAATGTACTCCATTATTTAACCAGGCTTCAAAAGAGGGGTTTGCTTATAAATCTAAAGCACCCAGGGACAGAAAGAGTCTAGACAACAAATGAGTTTTTAAAAAGATTTATCTATGTATGCTCAATTTAATACAGAAAATAATTTCAAAAGTAATGTGAATCTTCAAAAGTGTGTCTTGTAAGTTTTAAGAATACATCAATAATGAACCTAAACAAACGTACTACTCCACTTAACAGTCTGTTGAGTAATCAAGATCTAGCTAAATAATATGTAATGAAATCGAGTATTTAGCCTTTATGTTCAAAACAGAAGAAGTAGTTTCAACCCAGCATTCTAGAGCCCAAGAAAACCAAGGCCGCCCCAAGTTCTCTCCTGGGAAGCGTCAGAATTCAGGATCCCTAATTCCAGATGTTTTAGCCTACATCTGGCGAGTGAAGCTGTATGTATAAAGGGGCAAATAGAAACAACAAGGACTCGACGTTGCTCCTGAACTATTCTGTTGTTGTCCTAATTTGGGGGATTTTTGGATCAACCAAAAAGCAGAAGTTTTAAGTGGAAGAGAAGTTGTGACTATATTAAAAGAATAAGCAAAGCTACAGAATAAATTTCAAAGGTCTTTCCTAATAATAGTTACCCAGGTAAGTGTTTCTCACTAATATTTTTCATAATCTATTTAATTTCAAATTTGGTAGATACCCAATAAGGCCTGAGGGTCTATATCCCGGCACAGTTCTAAGCAAATGCACCGAGATGTCCACAGGTGTCTGTAGCACCATGACGTTCCTTTGGAGGTTAAAGGACAAAAGCAGATTTTTTTAACATGTTAAATTAATTACTAATAAGCACTATTTGTAGATTATACATTTTTAAAATCATTGGCTTTAAATTCAACGTTTAAATTTATAGATGTGACTGCTTGGTTGGCCTTCTGATACCAACTTTAGATAACTAAAACCAAATATGACTATTCTTTACATTCATGCTCTCCTAACCAGCCTCCATCTTCTACCTGAGATTCTCACACTATTAAGAAACAAAAACATCTATTTTAATAATTTTTTTAGAACTAAAGGATAACTGATTTTCATTCTGTGGCCTCAACAACAAATATTTACATGTCCGTCTCATCTTTCTTCACTCGAACACGTAAACACATTCACAGAGCAATAATCCCAAGAAAAAGGATCACATGACAGACATTTCTTGGGTTCAGAAAAAGATGATCATCACTAAGGCTTTACTGAATATCAACTACGTGCCAAGCACTGTATGTAATGACAGAAACAGAGGTGTCTGCGACAGCCAGTACAAGCCAAATGAAATCCACCACTCACAAATAAAACTTGGAGATTCTTCCACCTAAGAAATTATGGGGCACTATTTCTCCATAGAGGAAAAAAAAAAAAAAAAACACATTAGCTGAAGTGGTAAGAGTACCAATACATGGCTATGAAACTAAGGATCAGATCATTTTTGTGAGGCCTACATTGTCTTTCTTTTAAGGTTGTTAAGAGATTCCTCTTATTATGGGCACTCATCTTTTAAAATAAGCAATATTCAAATTTTTTGTACCAAATAAGGAAATTATCCACAAATCTAACATGGTTCATTAATTTTTAATTCACTTCAATAAAACTTCACTTCAAGAAGCTAACCTTACTCTCATAAGGCTGAATTTTCTGGCGATTATTTTAACCTAGTGGAAAAATACTGGTGGTGGAACAACAGAAGGTTTCAGTTGTAAGTTCGCAAAACTACTATAGAAACCAAACATTGGGCAGAGTTGCTTAACATTATATATATACAATTTATAGCATTTATTTTACAGCAACCTGTATCTTGTATACTTCAATGGAGAGACAAGGGCATGAAACAGACATACATAAAGAAAGGCAGGTGAATATTTCACTTGAAACAACCTTAAATGAGTTTCTGTTAAGTAGTTTTAGGCAAATATACATACATACATACATACATACATACGTACATGAGTGACTTATGTATATATATATATATATATATATATATATGTAATAATGACATTTCTACTGTAAAGGTTTAATTTCAATCATTTATGAAATAAAAATAAAAACTGCTGTACTAAAAGCATACCCACATCTGATTATGTACAGGTAATGTATGTGTAAATACATCGGCAATTCAGAGAGGCCTACAGCCAGGGGCCCGAGGACCTGAAGGCCCATAAGCATAGGTCCAGCACTTCATGAACCCCAAGGTGCGGTAAACCAAAGCAACGCATATCTGAAGAAAGACTATACACCAGACCTAGCGGTACACGCCCATAATCCCAGCACTCTGCGACGCTGAGGCAGGAGGATCACAAGTCTGAGTTCAGCATGGGCAATTTAGTGACTCAGTCACAGCTTACTTCAAAATGAAAAACAGAAAGGGCAGGAGATGTAGCTTTATGCAAACACCCTGGTTTTTTCCCGATACAGCATAAACAATAAAAGACAAAACAAGAATATAAAGAATATACACCCTTCAACAGATTCTCCAAGTCCGAATGCCACCAAAAGCATTAAGAACCACTGTTTCGGAGACCTAGCAATAGGCATCAAAGTGGCAGAACAGGAGCTTTGCTCAACCTTCACAACTACAATTACTGTGTTGCTTTCTCAGACATGAGAACGATGACTAAGTCTGGGTGAACCTCCCTGAGTTAAGAGACAGGCATGAAAGAGACAGGCACACACCATCTATTGGAACAAAGCAACACCTTTCCTAAAGAAATGCTTCTCGGGAGAGGCCTTAGTGTCTTCTTCAGTTAACCTACCTAGCAAGAACAAGATTGAGTGTTTGTTATATGAACCTAGTAGTATAAGATTTAGAATCTACTCTTAACAAGCTGGCAAAGGACAGATGAAGAACATTTAAACACAAAGTGCATAAAAAGAACAATTAGTTCCACATGAGGAAAAGGTTTGACAAGAAAATTTTGTTTTTGTTTTTGTTTTTTTAACATAGTTGTGAGAGATAGTAAGACATGATAGAACCAGGCATGGTGGTACTGTAACCCCAGTACTCTGGAGGCTGACATAGTGCAAGTTCAGGGCCAGCCTGGGCTACACAATGAGTTCAAGGCCAGCCTGAACTACATACTAAGGCCATGAAAGAGCTGACAAGAGTCATCAAAAGGTACTAAAGGTGGGGAAACAGGAAGCAGTGGCCCATGGCATGGGCTGAGTACAGCTAAAGCTAAGTGGAGAACAGGAGCTGCTAAGGGCAGCATTAAACTGAAGTGGAAGAGGCAGGCAAGTTTATAAGGGGCTTACATGCTCAGTTGCAGACCTTGGGCTTTAACCAACAGGAACGGTGCAGGAAAAATAGCCTCAAATGTATCACATTTTAAACCACATTGATTTCTATTGCACTGCTTAAGAAAAGAAAGCAGAATATTTCAAAATTCATATTAGTGTACACAATCCCCGCTACTGTTACATTTTTACAATCTAATAATGCTGACTTGCTATATGAACAAAGCATAACAGCACCTAACATCTAATTTTACTCATGAATTATCTTGATCTAAGTGCACATAAAAACTTACAAAGATGGTACACAGTAAGTAGACAATAAGCATTCACTATAATTACATGCTAGTGATGATTAAAACATTTGCTAGTGGCAATATGTTAAATTATCACAAATATCCCCCATAAAAAGACACTTTTAAAGAATCCCATTCAACAGGTTAGTCCACTCAGTCACATGGAAACTCTACAATGAAAGGGTTAAATTCACTATCAGCCTAAGGAGATACCGGATAGCATAACTAGCAGGCAAGCTGGATAGCATAACTAGCAGGCAAGCTGGATAGCATAACTAGCAGGCAAGCTAGTTGAAAAGACTAGTCCTTACAGTGTCCATGCAGTTTTCTGGACTTTCTATCACTCTCTTACCTGGACAACTGCCAATTGAACAAATACAGGCATGTGTTCTCCTGAACAGACTTTTCAAGTCCTTTTAATTCTAGTAACAAAGACATGAAAGACTTTCTTTGCAGCACTGTCTTGTATAGTGAGCCTGCAATATTTATGTCCAATATGGTTTTTTCTTAAAAATTCATTAAAGTAACTGCAATTACAAATAAACAAAACACCAACTAAGGAAATAAAAGTTTGACAATTTCAGCATTATACTAAATGAAATAACCCAGTCAAAACAATGCGAACTAAAAAGTTATGAAGAACCACCATAGAAAAATACATAAAACTCTTAAAAATCTATCCAGTTTGCAGAACTGTGCAAAGTAAGCATTATGGAAAGCACAACCAGGTATCACTTCAGTCTCTCGGTACACAAGCTAGTCCTTAGGCTATGAACGTCCAACCCTTAAACATTTTTAGAACAAGAAAATGGTGTCTTGTGAATCAGATGAGAAGTTCCATCCCCTCTGGCAGGCTCACGGTCTCAGGGTAGACCAGATGGCGGATGAGGCCAGCTGCAGGAGGCAGGGAGTGTGGAGGGCAGCGTGAGCAAACAATGGCAACACGTAACTGAGTTCAAAGGGAAGAACAAATCAGGCTAGCTGCAGCTTCCCAGGGGATTACGCTGGCTCAGAAGGTTAGCTGGGACCCTAACAGCCATCTTAAACACTGTTTTGACAAGAAAAGCCTCCAAGCAAGTAACCTTCTTCTTACCTTGCAGCATTTTCACTGATAAGGAGCAGCACACTTTCAGCTGCAGACATACACGGAAGACACTGGCTCACCACGGGAACCACCTATACTCCCTAGGATTCACTCACTACTCACTTCACTGCAGTAATCCTGAACTGTTTAATACCAACACTATTACTTCTGAAGTCCTTTTTTCTTGAAATTAAGAAGCAGATTGTGGTTCTGGAGGGAAAAAAAAGTCAGAAGACTCAAATTTAAGACTCCTTCACAACCTGGCCTCAAAAGTAGGGCTCAAGTCTCTAACTCATGTTCACTCAAAGTCTCCTACTCAGCTTCACCCAAGTTCCATGCAACCAGCAGTTTTCAAGGGGGCTTCTTTATAGTATCTCTAGATCGTTCTTGAAAGACAGAAAAGGAGACAACAGAATACAATTTTGTGTTACTATTCAAGTGGGTTTGGGCAAGTTCTTAGCCTCTCAGTTGAGTATTTCCTTCATCTGAAATACAGTATTCATCAGGTTCTTATAAGAAATAAAGTAATACTGAGCATGTAGAACAGTCTCTAGTTGTAGTATACTCTGCTAAGAACATGTAGTTTTCATTAAACTGATGCTCAACATCCTTGCTGTCATTACCACCTATACCTACAGAGACCAAAAGATCAAGCTGTAAGTTGCTTCTACACCACACTTTGCAATCCTGGCTCCTACATGCTATGAAGAACTGCGTCAAGAGAAGGCACAGCGCAAAGTATCAAAGGCACCACACCCTGTGCTTCACAACATAACACAACCTTCGCAGTTTATATCTCAACCTCTCCACCTTAGATTTTAGCACTCAGCACTTACAGCATCAGCTTGTTAAATATCACAGAAATATCTGAAGAGCTGACCTTGTTTTCTTTCAAAACAAAATGGAATTTCCTTAGGACTTCAAATTAGATCCTACTTTGGCCTTAAGAATCCTTTACTTGAGCAGACGGTCCTTTCTCCCGCATATTATCACCATGCCCCACCCAGACTCACAACCGTGCACACACAAAGGAGCATTTTCACTCCTGAATGCAGCAGCAGCAGCAGCACACTATCCATCCTAACAGAATTTCCACCAAGGCCTGATTTTCAAGCTCACTGTAGCTGAGAACTTTTTTTTTTCTTTCTCTTAAACTTTCCTAGGAGAAGAACAAAAAGAAGAGGACAGCAGCTGCTGCCACTTAAGGGAGGAGCCAGCAACACAAAAGCCCTTTCACCAGCAAATTTCTTAACTCCCTAACCGGGCCTCCCACCACTATCTATTTAAGTTTGTGCTGCCGGGAATTCTAGACCAGTTCCAAAAGAAGGAATTGCACCCACCCACCACAGGAGCCACACTTGCATGGGCCGCCCAGCACTCTGCCACTCTGCCAGTTTTCAGTCGTGACACACAGCCCCTTAGCATTCTCTACACTCGATATCCTGTCATCATAAGAGAATAAGCAGTCGTGAAAAACAGTAGCTCCCCGGATACATGCAGAATGTCCCAAGTAAGTCAGGAAAACGCAGTTTGAAAACTTAAATGAATAACTAAAATATGAAAATATTCAGAATCCTGCCAAACAAGAGAGGATCTCAAAACAGTCTGTTTATGAGGTCAGAAGGCTAAGAATCTCCTTCCGTTTGTCTCCTGGGCACTAATGTGCTCATCCCCTCTCCATCTAAGAAAAGCTGGGAGCCAGCATCTCCTGTATCTCACTGATACAGGGACAGTGGACTCATGCTTCCCACAACGTTGCAGCCATTTTTTCCTAAGAAAAGTCTAGTCATTTTCTTCCTCATAGTTCATGAATGATATCTTGTAACAGCCACTTCCATTAATCATTCCAACAAGTTCCATCAAAAAATAGGTTTCAATCCTGAAGTCATAACTGGGATTCTAAAATTAACACAGCATTCATAAATTTAAAAATGTGCTCTTATCTTAATGAAAAACATAGTCTCCCCAAATCAACAGAGCAAGCAGAGGAAAGCCTCTTACCAGGTGGCACTGTACTAGCCACCAACTACGCTGACACAGAAACACAGCCAGGCGCATTCCATCACCACACCTCAGGGAGGGACTCCGCCAAACACGCTTCCACCGAGCTTTCCACCAACAATGGTAAATATCTTCTGGATAAGCATTTCTCTAGATACTACTTCCACTTTAAATGTTAACAGCAAAAAAATGCAACTTTTTTGGTCCTCAATCACTAATTAATTTAATGGATAGCCATTAGCTAAGAAGACTAAATAGAGTGTATTCTTCAGGATGATGCTTATAACAAAAAGCAACTAAGAACATACTTAAAAGTGAGGTGACTGTTCAGAAGCATGTCAGGCAAACCTTAATGTGAAATCACACACGCTTCAAAGATACTCGCTCCACTAATACTTTTGTTGAATGTACTTTAGCACCCTCAGTGTGGATTTTAAGCAGAGAAATTTAAAGAATCGCGTGGAGCTCCGGAAATAGGCTCTCGAACAAGTCTGACTTTCCAAATAACTTTTCAAGTCACATTCATCCCTTCCAAATTTCAAATAGAAGAGCAATCATGTGAGCACAGACTTATCACAACAGTTCGCTAATACTCAGCAACCCATACAGAAAAAGCACATGAGACAGGGAGAGATTATCAGATGTGAAAATGATTATCATTCCCACACTTTAAATACATAACACCTCCCTGCAAAACCAATTAACAAAACACAAAATCCAGAGTTAAGAAAACAGCCTTTGGTGACATGTATCAGGTTGACACTTCGGATCTAAGCAGATTTAAACAGAAAGACAAGAGATCTTAAGAACAGTGAAAACAAGCTTCAAATTGCTGAACATTATTCTTTTCTACTGCATAAAACACTGATTTTTTTTTTTTTTCTTGAAAGAATTCTATCATTACCAATGGTCCTGTTCAGGAATCTCTAAAATAACTTGGTCTGATAACTTCACATCAAAAATATGCTTAGCTGTTCAATGCATAAATATCACTGTAACACTTATTCAATTTCAAAAAGCAAATAAACACCAAACTAGCATATATTGAGTACTTTCCTCTCTAAATCACGGACTACAGAATAACCAAGAAATTTCCAGCTTCTCACATTTAAGTATCATTATTTACACAAATGCATAACGGTCTTTTATACAGTTGCCAACCGCACTACCCATAACCCTGCTACTTTCTCCTCCCCCCTAAATTACCACTGAGAAAGTCTGGCACTGCACTGTAGCTCTGAAAACTGCCATGGAGCTATTTCAGGTCACTGCCTTATTTGGTTGGTCGTTTCCTTTTTTGTTTTGCTTTTTTTTTGGTAGTTAAGAATAATCCAATTTCTTAAGTTTGTAAGTGAAAAATAGTAGCTTCTAAATGATTCTTTATAAAGTAACAATAAAAGCCAAAGGCAGAGTTCATATAATTTAAGTCACAAAGTAAGTTAACATTTAGGTTCTATTTTCTGATGCAACTGTAACCTGTACCAGTTTTTTCCAGGTTTTAAATTCTGTTTTGGAGACAAAAAAAGTAAAAAGTAATCACTCTTAGAAAATTTATAAAATTATAGCTTCAGCTTCACCTAAGTTTTGGATATTTTTCTAAACTGACATTATCCTTGAAAATTCTAATTTATATTGGACAACATGACAAAAATAACACTACTTTTTTAGAGGAGTAAATGCCAAACACTACTGATTATTTTACTTTCTTATGAATTACACTATAAGAATCTTACTTATGTAATCTGTAGATTTCCTGTATGTAATAAATTAATAAAAAGAATCCCTTGAATTAATAAAAGCATAATAGAAAATCATAACCTCCAAAATATTTCAAACATAAGCTATACTGTTCATGTGTTATAGGCCTTCAGGAGTCAATATAAATACTGCGATGAGTGTTAACTAAAGAATTGGGGGGGCAATAGCTCAGCAGATTAAAGCGTGTGCAAGCAGGTGCAGGGGCCAGGGGTTCGATCCCAGGGCCTGCCCAGGGCTTGTCTGGACCTGCCAGGGCCTGCCTTGCCGGCCCTGCCCCCAGGGCATGCAGAGAGAGCAATTGAAACTGGGCGTGGTAGCATAGGCCTGTAATCCCAGCTCTTGGGAGGCTGTAAACAGGTGGATCACTAAGAGTCCAATCTAGTAGTGAGACCCTGAACTACCCTTCCCTAAAATACAAAAAAAAAAAAAACAAAAAGAATTTGGGGGTTTTGTGGATGTGTGGCATTAATGAATATATAAAATTGTAATAAAAAAGTTCCCTTTTATAATGAACAGATTATAAATGAAACATTGATCAAATTAATGAACTCATTGAGGTCCACCTATTACTTTACAACACGGTGATTACTCAGTTTCCTTCTATTTATACTTTCATGCTCATAAGGCAAACATTCAAAGCCAAAATATGCATTAACTTCTTCAGTTTTCATTAACATTTATTTAGCAGCTTCTACATGCCAGGTACTTTTTGCTAGGCTTTGAAGGCAGAACGAACATAAGCCAAAACCTGCCCTGGAAGGCTCATTCACTCTCCAGGAATGGTTCTTAGTAGGGTACACAGGAAGCACAGAGCACAGGCTCCCATCAACAGGCCATCTTGGTGGTCCCAGTTTCAGAACTGTATTCTAGATGAAAAAGTAACATAACAAGGGCTGGCCAGATAGCTCAGTGGATTAAAGTATCTGCAAGCAGGCGCAGGGGTTGGGGGTTCGATCCCAGGGCTTGCCATGCAGGCCCTGCCCCTGAGGCACACTAAGAGAAGGATTGAGACTGGGTGTGGGGGTGTGTGCCTGTAATCCCAGCTCTTGGGTGGCTTGTTTACACTACCAGTCCAATTTAGTAGTGAGACCCTGAACACCCTGCAGACCCTTCCCTAAAATATAGAAAGAAAAAAAAAGTAACATAACAAAGGACTGCTACCATTTCCAAAACTAGTTTTTTAAAATGTAACACATACTAAGAGCTTTTCTATTTTATTTACTGCATCTTCACATAAATCTTGTAGTTATTTTTAGTGTCTCTACCTTACAGATGAAAAATGTTCAAAAAACATCTCATCTGTCCAAGATAATAAACAACTGCAACAACCAAGATTCTAAGCCAGGTAATCTTCATTCAGGATTTCACTACCTATCACGTACCTCTCAAACAAAACCTCGGGAAGTACTAAGTAAAGCTGATCACATCAAAGAAGTTTCACCACACAACCTTCTCAGTGTGTGGCCCAACTTTTCAGGTGTGCAACAACCAGTAGATGGCATAGTGCTGGTGACTACAGTAAGCAAGAGCCTGTAAACATATTAACCTGAAAAACCTTGGAAGGGGCTTCTCAAAGGTACCACAAAATCACAACAATGCTTTTAATGACACAAAGTACAAACTTGGGGATGAGTATCAGTGGTAAAAAAATTCAATATTCTTGTAGTTATTTTACACTCATTTGACCATTGAGGCTCCCCTGGCTTCACCTACATGATTTATTGCACATAAACATAGATATGGACAGCAAACAAACATGCATGAATTTCTATACTGAGCCCTACATGAGATCAACTGGGAACTGAGAAAGAACTATCACAAGGCTAATATAAATAGTAATAATAGAAGACTATCAAAAACCAGAGTAATACAAACAAATTTACCTGTTTCTTCATCTATCTTGAAAACCCCAACACCAGAACCATCTCTAATGGAATATCGGATCTCCCCGTCTCGTCCTGTGTCTTCATCATGGGCTGACACTGTCATTACTGATGAACCAATAGGGACATCTTCCTTCACTACACCCTTTTCCACAAAGCTGGAAAACACGGGTGGGTGTAAGTTCTCGTTCACATCAACCACCTCAACTTCCACATAACACGTGGAAGACAGAGAAACTGGCTTTCCTTTGTCCTTGGCCCTCACTGTGAGATTATATACTTGCTTCCTCTCAAAGTCCAACTGCTGTACAATCCTTACTGCTCCACTGAGTTTATCCACATCAAAGTTTCCTTCACCGTGGTCCAGAAGGCTGTATCTCACTTGGCTAGACTGACCTGAATCAGGGTCATAGGCTTCTAACCACATGATTATGGTTCCTTCGGGCAGATCCTCTCGAACTTTCACACGGTAGTTAGGTGGAATAAACCTTGGTGGATTGTCATTAACATCTTCTAGTGATACTTTCAAGAGCACAGTAGAAAACAACTGGGGTTCTTCTCTGGCTTGATCCCTGGCTTCAATCTTTAAGTAATACAAATGCTGTACCTCACGATCCAAAGGACGAATAATTTTAACAACCCCAGTGGTGCTGTCAATTGAAAATTTATCTGTATCTGTTAGAATAGAGTATGTCACCTGTCCATTGGAACCTAGATCTTTATCAGTGGCCTCAACCTGGATGATTTCACTGTTTATTTCTTTGTCTTCACTCACTTCAACAAAATAGCTCTCCTGTAAAAATTCAGGTGGATTATCATTGGCATCCACAATGGTAATATCTAAAAGATGCCAAGCTGCCTTCTGTGGTATACCAAGGTCATAAACAGTAATATTCAGGGTATATTTGTCTGTTGTTTCACGGTCAAGTGGAGATAAAATTTTTAGCATTCCTGTTTCCATGTCAATAATGAAACAACTGTTCTCATTTCCTCCTGATATTGCATAGACAAGTTTTCCATTAAAGCCAGAGTCAAGGTCAGTAGCATTCATAAAAATTATACTAGAACCCACCTGTTGGTTTTCCTTTACCTCAATACCTGCTGGAAGAGTATTTCTAAACTGGGGGGCATGAGTATTGACAGAGTGGGAATCAAAGAAAATATCCTCAACCTCCCCTTGACTGTGTAATCTATTTGCCTGCAGGAGTTTCTCGGCCAACATTTTGGCAACACCAGTCTCTTCACACTGCAAGTTTACTGGCTTGCGACTGGCAGCCACAGTTATGTTGATATATAATGGAGTGGCAAAATTTTCTCCGTCTGTGGCTGTAATTCTCAGACTGTGAAAAGACACCTTGGCACCTAAGCCATCCATTAGTGACTGCTTTAGTGACAAAACTCCAGAGTTGGGGTTTAAGCCAAACAAATCGAGTTCATTTCCCACGTCAATCTGATACCGTACTAATTGAAGTTCATCAGCGTCAATAGCAGAAACAGTAGTTATTTGCTCTCCCACACTTAGATCTCTGGGAACTGTTCCTTCACAGTTTATTTTCTCAAACAAAGGTGTGTTGTCATTCAGGTTGTTCAGAGTTATTGTTGCAAGGACTTCAACCTCCCGGCGGTATGGCAAGCCCCAGTCTGATGCTCGAATCCTTAGGGTATACACTCGGGGCATCAGTTCATAGTCCAAGTTTTCTGAAGTGCTCACAGCACCAGTGAAATGGTCAATCATAAATGGCACAGGATTTATATTTGCAATACTATAAGTCACATACCCATTCTCCCCATCATCAGGGTCTACAGCACTCACTCTCAACACAGTAGTTCCAATGGGTGTGTTTTCATCAAAAGATGCTTTGTACGCTGTCTGGGTAAATTCAGGGGGGTTGCTATTTGCACTTAAGACTTTAACCAAGACTTTGGTGGAGGCTTTTCGGTCACTCGTTGTTACTTCAAATTCAAGATGAGATGCCTGCCGTCTTTTAATTGGTTCTAAAATGGTAATGAGACCAGTGTTGTGATTTATACTAAATTTAGCTTTTCCAGGTGTACTTTTAAAAACATACCTCAAATGGGAGTAACTGGGAATGGCTTTTACCATGACCACAGGTGTGTTGGGAGGAGCAAATTCACTTATTTCTGCTCTGTAAACATCCTTTTCAAACTTAAGTGGCCCAACTCTGAACTGTGGAGAAGTCACATGAATTACTTTTAGCGAAGAAAACTGAGGAGGACTTCCTTTATCTTTAGCCTGCAGTGTTAGATTGTAACCAAAAGGATTCCTATCCCAGTCAATGATACTAATGGCTTTGACTTTATACTCTTTACTACCTGGAAAGGATCTTACAGTTCTAAACTGTTGAAGAAGGTCACCTGCCACAATGCTTAGAGAAGCTATTTCCCCATTGGCACCCTGATCACAGTCATCCACAGTCACAATTGCATATGTTGGGTCTCTCTCCATTTCTGCCGGTGACAATGTCACTGCTGTTATCACAGGAGCACATGCATTGGCCTGTTCCACATGAACTGCTAGCTTGGCCAAACTGCTGATCCCACTGCTGCCATACAATTTCATTCCCCGATCCACAGCAAGGATTTCTAGTTCATAGAGCTGGGTCTCCGTGTAATCAAGTCTGCCAGTTAGAACTACTGCACCACTGGTTGGATGAATAGCAAACATGTCTGTTCGGTCTTTAAAACTATAGTAAAATTCACCATTCGTTCCTATGTCTGCATCTGTGGCACTGACTCTTGCGATGCTGGTCCTTATGGCTGTGTTTTCAGGTAAAGAAACACTGTATGAGGTGGGCGAGAATAACGGTCTCAAGTCATTTGTATCCAGCACTTGCACCCTGACTTTTGCTCGTGCTTCAGCATTAGTGTTTTTCTCAACTGCTTTGACTATCAATGTATAATGGTCTTTCACTTCTCTATTAAGAATAGCTGTATTTCCTCCTTTGGTCCGTATTCTTAGAAAGCAAAAGTCTCCAAGAATGTACTCTTCTGCTTTGAACAGGTTCTCATTGTCTCCAGAGACAATTTTGTACCTCAATTCCCACAATGGATTTGTAATGTAAATGCCCATCTTTACAGGATGCCCCACATAGGTCTTGGCAGCAGAGTTCTCGTGCACAGTGACATTGTACTGGAAATGTGTAAACTGGACAGACGGAGTCCGTTCAAGTCTTTGGCTTCCATCACTGTCTCCAAAATGTTGGAGGAGGAGGAGGAGAAGCAGAAGCAAGGCCAAATGTCTCCCCATTGCTTAAATCTTAGAACCTGAAACAGAAGAAAGAAACAGGAGAAAGAAATAGCAATTATTATCTTGGGGAAATAAAACAATAAGCATAAGTTGTTCTAAATCTGATATTTTCATAAAGTATTTTCTGTTTACATGGAATATAAATAAACAGAACAGTTTGCGCTTTTTCCCCCTGCTTTTCAAATATAAATATCAGTCTTCTAGTATTTCTAGAATTAGTAAGCTTCACAATGATTTTTGAACACATTTCTATTTTTCCTATTTGATGATTCAAGAATCATAATAAACATTAAATGAGACTGCCAACTGCAACTAAGTTTTATTCTTATACATAAATCTTCAAAGCAAATATAAGCAATTATTTAAAAGGTAGGTTAGTGAATGCTGTCTACATTTACACCTACACACAATGAATTAAATGCTCATATGCTTATAAATTTAATGCTACTTCAGTATTGTAAGCTTACAAAGCTTCTACTAGGTAAAAAATTTGCTCAGCAATGGTGGCATCTGACCTATCATCATGAGTTTGTAATCTCTCTTCAAAACGTATCCTGAGGGGGCCGGGGAGATGGCTCAGTGGAATAAGCGCTTCTCTGGCAGGTGCAAGGGCCTGAGTTCAATCCCCAGTTCCGAAAAAAAGAAAAAAAAAAATGTATCCTGAAAATGTGTAATTCCTTTATAAAAATGATTAACTTGGCTTAGCATGGTGGAGCACACCTACAATCCCAGCACTTGGCCAGCTGAGGCAAGAGGATTGTTGGGAGTTCAACATAACCTGAGCTACACAGTAAGATCCTGCCTGGGCCAGCCAAATAGCTCAGTGGATTAAAGCGCCTACAAGCAGGCAAAGGGGCCGGGGATTCAAGTCCTGGGCCTGCCCCACCCCTGTAATCCCAGTTCTTGGGAGGCTGTAAACACTTGGATCACTGAGAGTCTGATCTAGTAGTGAGCCCCTGAATACCCTGTAGACCCTTCCCTAAAAATACAAAAAAAAAAAAAAAAAAAAACCTATATAAAAAAAGACCTGCCTCAAAAAGCCAAAGGGGGGGAACTCCCAAAAAGATTATGTTCCCTCCTTATAGCCCTACGTAATACAAAGATTTACTGTTTTATTTAATAGCATATAACTATTTACAGGTATTAAAATAATTATCATCTTTGATATGGAATGTCTGAAATATCAAAATAAGCACACAAAAAGGTCAGTTTACAATATGAAAAGCACACTTCAGTAGTTTCATATCAGAGCTTTTCCTTTGTAAGTCAGAGAAGAAAATCTCACCAGCAGCATCAATATTTTATCACAACACTAATGTCAACAACCACTACATCACAGAGTATCTACTGTCTTCACAACCTGAACCACCTGTCACTCAGGAGCCCCCAGCTGAAGACCAGACAGACACAAACAAAAGCTGTGCTCCCCACAGCAAACACATGTAAAGGGGCAAATCAGCATAGCAAGGCGACAAGACTACCAGAAGGTCAGAGGTTGACTTTGGAAGCAACAAGGAAAACTGAAGAAAGGGTGTCTCTGACAAGTGGGAGGAGAGGTCAAGCCCACTGGGACCATTATTTTCAGATGGACTGCTCTTGATCACGCCAATAAATTTATCTTGTAAATCCCTGCAGCTTCACAAAAGCTCCCAGCAGCATCAAGAGGACAGCATGGTACCCTTGTAAGGATTTCTCAGATTAATATTCACACAATGTGAATGCTGCCAAAGGTGAAAGAAACAGCAGACTGGAGGGCTGGTTTCTCAGCTGTGTTGAAATTAGCATGGCAACATTAATTTACAGTGTCTTAGCTCAGCTACTGCCAACTATAGTCATTAGTCACTTCACTGGGGGTGGGAGAAGCAATGCTTAAAGCAATTAGAAACATGACTGATACTGATTCACATGCAAGTTGGACACCCTCACTTGTTCTTCAGGTATCATGCCTTCCTCAGCAGACAGTCAGAAAATTAGATCTCTGGACTCTATGAAAATAATTTCCACTTAAAGTAAGAAAAAAAAATTCTCCAAAGTACAAATATTTTAATTTGGTCCAAGTTCTAATATTTAGAAAAATATATTATAAAATGTGATGTTAACAAAATTAGAAAGTTCAATTCAACCTAAAGGGATTGAAGATCTGCTATCAGCCAGCACTGTGTTAGGTAGGTAGAATTAAAGCTGGGTAAAGGCAAAGAGACTCTGGTATCCGGGCAACACAGGGAAGCAAGAGCAAAAGCTGGAGGGAGTCCCGTCAGAGGACACTGTAATAACATGACCAGGAAGCTGCTGTGGCTTGGAAGTGTCCCCCTAAAAGCCCAGGTGCTAAAGGCTCGGTCACTTTTCTATAGCACTCTGGAAGATGGTGGATCCTTTAGAAGTCAGGACCTACTTAAAGGAAGCTGAGGTTCCTGCGAATGTGCCTATGAAGGGCTACTCAGAACTTAGACCCCGCCTGCATCTCTTTGCTCCTTCCCAATGAGAAGACAACCTCCACTATCAGTTCCTTGCATGTACTTGTAGCACCAGCAGCCCAAAGCTACAGTACCAAGCAATCATAGAAAGAAAATTCTGACACAGCGAACCAAATTCTTCTCCTCAGCTGATTTTCTCAGGTATTTTGTCACAGTAGCAGGAAGCTGACCAGCACACAGAAGCCTACTGGTTATCCAAATAAAGATTTCAAGCAGGTAGATAGATACTGGGAAAGGTCCAGTATGGAGATACAGACTGGAGAGAGTCAGAATATGGCAGATGGCATTGGAAACCTTGAAACTGAATGCGAACACCGCAAGGAGAACATAAATAAAGAAAACCAAGGATGGAATCTTGTTGCTCCCCAAGATTTGCACATCTGAAGAAAGCAACCAACAAAGGAGAAAGAGTAGCCAGTGAGCTACATAAGGAAACCAAAAGACAGAGTTATGATAAGACATAATAGGTAAATAAATCTTGTAGAGAATTTGTGGCCTATATTCAGAACTTGGAAATGATCCATAAATACTGGCTGGTGTTATGCCGCCCTCACCACCAGTGGTTCCAAAAGTAGAAACAAAAAGAAAGAGAAAGACAGAAAGAGAAAGAGAGAGACAGAGAGACAGAGAGACAGAGAGACAGAGAGACAGAGAGAGAGAGCACCCTTGCTGTCCTCTCATAAATTCACACTCCATCTAAACAATGCCCTTGCTGCCACCCAACAGGATCCTCAAACTCTCCATCCACCTTGTACAATCCACCCACCACATTTCTTATCATAGTTGGAATAAACTTTGTGGACACATTCGTAACAGAGAACTTTTAAAATCCCCAATTTATTCTGCAAATTTGACAGAATACAATACCACTGTAATTCATATAAATAATTTAGAGCATTAAATGATAGGGAAAATCTCACATTTTGTGAGGTATTATTAACCCTCCAGTAATGTAACCAAGAATAGTGAGCTCAAGTTTCACTATAAAATACCACGATCAAACTAAGGCTGGTACTATACACAAAACAAACACTAAAGCTGTGGGCTGGGGTGCTAACACCATTTCACCCAATAGCATGTTATTACCCAGAGTTCATGCTCAGGAAAAGTGAAGTCCAAAAACCATTTCAGCCCAGGGCTATGCTTTGAGATTCAGAAGGTGATCACACTACTTGAAATTATAGTAATTTAGGATTTCTAAAACATATTTTCCAATGTGAAATGAAAGTTTGTTTACTTAGTTTAGTTTTTAGAGAAAACATCCTCAGGTCCAAAGCTTAAATATATGTAGTATAGATTTCTCAAAATCTATAAATTGAGGAGGAAAAATAATCTTGGTAAAAATAAGGAGGTAATATCTCTGTATTTCTTCGTTATGCTTTTTTCTAAAATGTTTCATTTACTCTAAATGTACAATCTTCACAAAACAACACAGCCTCTGTGCTGGGAACACAACTGCACATACATATTTAGATGCACAGCCTAAAAGTTAGAAGTTAATTCCATTAGACATCAGTAAGCTTATTATTAGGTGGTCATCATGCTTACATGCAAATAGTCCTTCTGGCCCACTTCACATTAGGGAAACATAATTAAACTTTAGAGAAATATTAAAGTTAAGAGCGTTGTGTTGATCCTCTTCATAATCTAGCCAATGCCTTCATTTTCTAACATCAGCAATACGTCAGTACAACTTAATGACGTACTTGTTGCCTCATGTGAAGCTCACAATCAGGTCACTCTTTCCTTTTATGGGTGCTGGACATGGAACACATGCTGAGCACTTGTTTGAGTTAGGCTCCTATTCCTCACTCATTGTGAATGTTCTTGAAAAGATCCACAAACTGCGAGGAAGACACCCACATTTTCAAAGCAATCTCATGAAGTAGTTTTAAAAAAGGACTATGAAATCGAGATAACTTTTATTTTTTAAAAAAATGTATACTAAAGGAAGATTTTAATTGTTTCTGAAACTCACTTAATACAAATAAAATATATAGCATCTCATTTTAAAAGCCTATTTGTTACTCAGCTATAATCAATCCACAGCATCCAACGACATTTGGAAGCTTGCAACATTTCATATCTCACAGTGAAAAATTAATGAGGAGATCCTGCTTATTTTGTGAGTGCATACTAATTCTCTTTAACCCATCTTAATAGTATTTTCAGTAAAAATTTTTCACTGAAAATTTTCAGTTTCAAACCTATAAAATGAAGAGCAGCTTTAGGCTTAGCATAAATGGCTTGGCATATATCACTTATTCTGGTAACTCCATTTATATGTTAATACTTTTGGTTGAAGCTGTTATAAATCTAACTGGTACTGCCAAGATTCAATGTAGATACGAGATTCAAACAATCAAGAACTGATTCCAATTTACTCTGAGAGGAGGCTGGGGAGATAGCTCGGTGGTTGCCTGGCAAGTGCAAGGTCCTGAGTTTGATCCCTGGTACCGAAAAAAAAAAAAAAAAAAAGAAAGAAAGAAAGAAAGAAAGAAAGAAAGAAAGAAAGAAAGACAGACAAACAGACAGACAGACAGACAGACTGTAGGGGACTT
>NW_004524690.1:7754621-7793086 GCF_000260255.1 Octodon degus
ACAGACAGACAGACAGACAGACTGTAGGGGACTTGCCGGTTAGCTCAGTTGTTTAAGTGCCTGCGTGGAAAAACCCAGTCAGGCGTGGAAAAACCCAGTCAGGCGTGGGGGACCGCTGTTCGATCCCCAGCTCCATGTGCACCAGACTCACCCTTAAAGCAGCCTGAGCCAGCCAGCCACCCCCAACAAAAAAAATTCCTTCCCAATTTACTCTGAGAATGGTCTGGTAACAATGTAGAACTACAAACATAGTTTCTTTCACAGAACTTTAAAACTCTAGCATATACAGAGTGCTAGAGTTTAATCAATCCAAAATATCACTTTAAAGGTGTTCTTGTCCATTTGAAAGTTAAACAGATATCCTAGTTTTCCAATATCCTCAGTATAAAACCTAACACTCTACATAAGCCCACAGAACACATCTGTCAATGTTATGGAGACAAGGATTTCTAGTTGCTCTGTGCTACTGCAACATAAAAATCACATGGGTGAACAAGGGCTCCACCTGAATTTCAGCTGGGCAAGACACCCTGTGCTACTCTCTCCTCCCCTCTCTTTCCAGCCAGAGACAGGACTGGTGTCCATCGCTCATCCTCCAGCCACACATACACAGCAGGACCAACAGCCAGGGAGAAGCTCAAGTAACAGTTAATCTTGCGATCTAAGACCATCTCACCTAATGTAGTTTTCTCTGCAAAGAGAAATAATAGAAATGTTTTGGAAGAGTGGTCAGTAATTCACACTGGCCATTTCCAGCACCAAATTAGTACGGTTTGATTATGGGTCCAGTTATGCTCCTTCTGTGCTCAGGTTCACACAGAAGTGTTTCACTTAACAGTGGATTAGGAGTTCAGTGTTCCACAGATAGTAACAAGTTGGAAGTCAATGTGGACAAAGTCCCTCCTCTTCCTTCCTCTCCTCCAAAAGTTCTCCTCTCTTGTCCTTGCACCAGCACCATTGAAGAGAGCAGACGCACCCTACCTGTAAATAGACATCCTGAGGAGTGTAATTCTGCTTCTTGAGCAGTTCTTCTCCCTAAATTATTTCTGGAAATCAAACATTCTCAACAATTCCTTTATGACCGCCATCATTTGCTGAGTCTACAAGCACAGTCTTCTGAACCTAAAAATAGACTTCTCTCAAACCTGCATTTCCTTTAAACTAACACCCTATTTCTTTTTCTTATACTGTCAAAAGTCTCTTGGAAAAAAAAAAAATCCTCAGTATCATGCTGACTTCCTTACAACTCTAAAATCACTGCCATCCTCCACCGCTCTACACAAACCCTTCCGCTCTATTCTGGTAACGGAAGCAGCTTTCAGCACCACAAGTTAACATCAAATCAAACAACCTATCCCCATTTTCCCTGTCTAATGCCACATTTGATGCAACTCAATCCTTTCCTTCACACCCTTGTGTCCTTTATTGTATCAGATGCCTGAAACAGAGGCAACACAACACATAAAAAGAATGAGGGACACTACATTTTACTTGCTCCTTTAGAGCCCTTTCATTCAGTGCCTCTTTCACTTTAGAATTTGGTATTACAAAGTTTGGGCTTCCAACTCCTCCTGTACATGCATGTGTGATCTCCCGTACAGACTCACACACTCAGCCTTAATCAGGAAAAACTCCAGTCAAGTCCTAACCCCCCATGTGCCCTGGAGCACTTCTCCTGAAATGTCACTATCAGATCTAAACTATACTGTCTTTTTGCCTATTTCCTACTGCAAAATAACAGGTCTCACAAGTTACCCAAATCTGCAATGGAACAGATCAAACAGAAAGGAATGTAGACCTATGCTAAGTATGGTGACACATGCCTGTAACCTGAACTATCCAGAAGGCTGAGGCAGAAAGATCTCAAATTTGAGGCCTGCCTGCATAATTTATCAAACCCCTGCCTCAAGATGAAAGAGAAAGAAAAGGAACTACAAAACTGACCTAACTATAGCCTTCTCACTAAACAGTCCTGTGAACTGAACTACGTTACTGAATTCTGTGGGCTGCAGTTCTTTAAGGAATGAGAGGCTGGACTAAAATATAGCCTCCTATCCTTTTACATATTCCTTCTACCCTCCCTCCTCAAATGCTTTATTCCTACCATTTCTAAAAAGCTATCTACACTTGCCTTTTTTCTCTTTCTCAATTGTTCTCTTTACATTTTTCTACCACCTAGTTCACAGATGCAGTTGTTTAGGCACAGTACTTTTTTTTTTTTTTTTGTATCCCTGCTTTCTGGCTCCCATCAGATCCAAACTCCTTTGTGACACTACTCCGTAATGCAATTTAAAGATCTGTCCCTTTGGCCTGATGATTTAAGTGTATTCTTAGCCTTCAAGACTTTTGATTATCTGACCTCTCCCTGCTTTTCCAAGTCTAGTTCCCTTATTATTCCCTATTTCAAACCAAAAAGGTTTACTGCCACAGATTTGCAACAAGCTATACTGACCCCATGATATGGCCAATGGCTAGGGCTCTAACTAATGAAACATCTACACCAGTCCATGGGCACTTTTTTTTTTTTTTTTTTTTTTCTTTTTGAGACAGGGTCTCACTAGCAATTCACACTGGGCTTGCGCTTACTTTGCAGCCCAGGCTGGTCTGGAACTCTCAATGATCCTCCTGCCTCAGCCTCCCCAGTGCTGGGATTACAGGTGTTTGCCAACACATCTGGCTGATCATTAGCATCTCTAAAAGAACACAAACAGGTAGTTTTTCTACCATCACAAACAACTTCTCCTCTTCAACATTCTTTTTTTTAACGTATTTTAGTACAGGGACTACAGGGTCTCACTACACAGATCAGACTCCTGTTTTGAGCCTCCCAAGAGCTGGGATTATAGGGATGTGCGCCACCACACCCAGTTTCAAATGACCTCTGAGCGCACCTGGGGGCAGGACAGGACGGGGATGGGGAGGATGGGGACGGGGAAGCAGGTGCTTTAGTCTCTGAGCTATTTGCCCAGCCCTTAACACTGTCTTCCTTTTCCTCTATCCTTATCCCCTACCATATACAAATCATCTTCTATGTCTTTATAAGGCAACTTAAATCAGTGTCAAAGATTTGGCTATGTTCTACACAAAGAAAAAAAAATCAAGTTAAAAAGAAAACAAGATTAAAAAGAAATATTGATAACAAACTACCAATATTTTTCCTATAGATGACACAGAACAGTTAAAGTCCTTCATCTCTTTTCTCCACTCACTGTACGACACTAAAACCACATGATGGCATCTCACCTCTTTCCCTGGACTTAGTTTTTCTCCTCTCTTCCTCAGTACTATCCTACCCTACATCCACCTACCCATCCCGCCCCAGCTGGCTGAGGAGCCCTGAAGGGCACCATCATGCTCTGAGTGGATCTCTATCACACTGGACTGTGATTGTTCGTTCTTTCCCCTCATCGGACTGCAAGTTCCTCAAGGGCAGGAAATCTGATTTTTTCACCACTCTGTGCCATGTTGAGCCCAGTGTTGGCACAGAAGAGATCCACAGTTGTTGAATGGGTGGGTGGACAAAGGAATAAAGAATAAGAACAGAGAATGGAAGGCAAGAATAGTGGAGAGGAGGTATGGAAGGGTAACATTACAAAATAATACTTCTACCCTTTTCAAATTAATAGATAATCCAGGCACAAGCACCAGGTCAGTCACAACAGTGCAGATGGCTGCCCTGTAGGTGGCTCTAATTTCCAGCAATCCAAAAAGAGGTCATCAGCCATCTGAAAATGCCTCCCCATTGGCTCTGGTGACACCAGAACCGTGTCCGTATTGCATACCTTATCACAAGGTTCAATGTCTCAAGATTCTATGAAGGACAAAGATTAAATGATTGATTTTCCTCAGAGGCTTATACAAGAAATTAAATTTCATTATAGACTTATTTTCACTTAAGAGAATAAAAACTTGGAATTAAGCAAGAACTTGGCAATATTTAAATCTAGGACTTTCAGGTAAAGAAAAATGATTTTTAAAATGTTAAACACTTTTAAAACACTTCAGCATGTGCAATATATACATTTTTCATTTAACTGAGTATTTTTTTAAACATGACATGCCCCCCCTCAAGTGTGCAACAGTGGCAACCTTCTGATCTTCAATGGCGTACAGCAACCCATTTAAACACTCTTTATTGGGGGGCCGGAATATAGTTCAGAGGCACAAGCGCCTGCCTGGCAAGCACAAGATCCTGAGGTCAACGCCTAGTACAAAAAAATTAAACAAAAGAATTATTTTCCACGGTCTAAGGATAAACTGACACCTGCAAACTGAGCAATCAAGACCAAAAGATGGAATTTGGTTTTATCATCCAGTGTGTTAAACACACAAACACAAACACACACACACACACACACACACCCCTGCTAATTCCCACTCATAAAAATTAAAATGTACACGAAGCCTTACAACTTCTAAACCAGGTCCTTTAGGCCACAAATTAGGCCACAGCGGCAGCTTTTACGAGAGAAAAACCATACTAATTTGGCTTGATTTATTTATTCTAAGCAAAACCAGCCAAACATAGATGGAAAGTAGATGGTAGTAGACCCGGTAAGAGAGTAAGGACAATCTCTAAAAATCCCTTCCATTTCTAATATTCAAAGAAATGAAGCACTGGACCGATAGTTCAGCAGAGTAAAATGCTTGTTTAGGCAGGCACAGGGACCAGGGGACTATCCCAAGTGGGCCCCACCCCCTAGGCACCCTGAGACAGCAACTGACATTGGGCGTGGTGGTGCATGTAGCCACATGCCTGTAATCCCAGTGCTAGGAAGGCTGAAAACAGGAGGATCACTGTGAGTCTAATCTGTGTAGTGAGACCATGTAAACTCTGAACTAAATACATTTTTTAAAAAAAGAAAGAAAAAAGACATGATGACTTCAGAGCAGCTCAAGAGCTAAGTTTAAAGACACATATACTAGAAAAGCTGAGCATTAGGCAATGATAATGACATTAATTTGTATCCACATTTTTACTATAAATTTAAATGGCCTACTGGCATGATCACAACCCAATATACACCTCAGTGAAAAAAACTTGAACAAGCACACTACACAGGGGCCCCGACCATTTCCACAGTGACAATGTGGTTCTTACCTAATGTTAATTCCTCAAGAAATGGGTGCACAGGCCCAAACTTCTTAAAACTTACACTGAGCCTTTTAAGTGGCACATGGGCATAATTTAAGAGTTATACCAATTGCTACTTTTAAAAACTATAGTCTTTTAAGAGTCCTTACTTTTCAACCTGAAATACATAAAAAGAGGAACAGTTCTGGTTTGGAAATCAAAGCTGTTCTCCTAAGGCTCAAGAGCAGATGACAAAATTAAGCTGCAGAAGGGGACACTTTTCCAGGAGTACCTGTAACAACTGGATGAGCTGAATAATGACTAAAACTCTTCCAGGGTAGTGTGAAAGACAAAAATATTGCCTAATTTAGCACACGTAAATATCTTTCTAAATTACTCAATACTGAATATGTGAAGCATTTGGAATCCACTTTTGTAAAAGGTTAATAAATATCTGAAGGTTATGTGCCTTTTTTGTGTATGTGCCTTTTAAATATTTTCCAATTCTAATAGTTAACTATAAATACCTAATTGAGCGGGGGAGCTTTTCTACCAGGCTTCAGGGAGTTGCTTAACAAAAACCACTTAATGAAACTATAGTTCAGAGACGTATAAAAAAAAAAAATTAAGTGCACAGAAAGTATTTGAGTTTAATACATAGTCAATTGCATCCTTATTTCCAAAGCCCTGCAATTTAAGTGGGTGTGGGGGCCTACAGAGCCAAGAGAAAGGTAGCTTCCTAAAGGACAGCATCCTCAGAACAAATACTCAAGAATCAGAATCTCTTTCAATAAATTCTTAGAAGTTTGTCTTCCATAGAACATAGAAACAACTGTCCGAACCTTTTGCCAACAGTGAGCCCAACCAATCTCACCTCTCCAAATCTGCATGCGATCAGCTGCACTGAAACCTCGGGGATGCTGCCCAGGACACAGACCCTGTCCCTGGGGACACAACACCGTGGTTCCTGAGGACACAAACCATCCAAGAGCACGCGCCCACCGCCTTCCTCACCTCCCCTTCGTGTCAGTGCGCAGTGGCCTGGGTGCGAAGTCAATGAGTCAGGGGCTGGCGGGTTCGTCCCGGGCGGGAGGAGGCGGAGAGCTCGCCGGACGCCGGAGCCCGGACGGCGGTCGTTCCCCTGGTCCCCGGCGGCGGCTCCAGAACCAGCCCGGGCAGGCGCCGGTCCCCGCCTGCTGGCCGCAGCCGCAGCTCGGTAATTACAATTCGGCTCACGGTGCCAGGCCCCCTCCGCCCCCGCGTCCTCCCGAGCCGCCCCGAAGCCGGCGCCCAGACTAAACTTCCCGAGTGCGAGGACTCGGGTCGCCGCAGGCGTAGCCGGGCTCCGTCCTCCTCCCCGTTTCCAGGGACCCCGGGAGGAGCACGAGCCTGAGCTGAGCCACACAGCCAGGGAAGGAACCCACCGGCCGCAGGTCCGCACGCCGGCGAGAGCGAGTCGGTTCCTCTCCGGCACGGCTGGCCCGGCGCTGCGCCCTCGCGCAGCCCAGACTTCACTGTAGCGAACTTACTGCAAAGTTGGCTCCAAGTCCGCGGCGCTCTCGAGCCGCACGCCTCGTCGCCTCAGCGCGCCCCCGAGCGGGAGCCGGGCCTGCCGGGGACCTCACTGGGCCCGCACGTCCGCATGCTGCCGGGGCCGCCTCGCAGCCCGCGCCGCTCCGGGGCTGCCCTGCACCTCCGTTGGCCCCCGGCGCCTCACGCTCCCTCCGCGCCCGCGGATCCCTCCGCCCGCGGCCACGCCTCCCTGCGCCGGCGCTCGTTCCTGGGGCGCGGAAACTCGAGCTGGCAGCGCTCGGCGCCGGGACTCCGAGCCCGCGGGTCCGGGCCACCGCGGCGCCCTGCCCGGGGTCAAGAGCTCAGTCCCTACAAAGGCCAGCACCGGGCGCACAGAAGGGTAAACGCCCAGGGCGGTCTTGCGACACTTCGAGGAACAACAGATGGGGACTGTTCTAAAGCCGCGGCTAGTTATGGCCAGCGCGCACTGGTGGAAAGGTTTAACGTGGAATGTTCCCTCGAGGAAAGAGGAAACATTAGAAAGTCAGCCTAAGACCAAGAGGAGAGAGCTCCCCCGCGCATCCCTTAAGTTCTTAGAACCTTCAGGAAATTACTCCTGAATCTGCATTTGAATGCCAACTGCTCGGGGGATAAAACACTACAGATCTAAAAGAAATGTAGTTAGAGCCGATCTACTTTCCTTGACATCTACAGTAAGTTGTGGGGAAAGGGAAACGTTCCCTTCGCGCTCTCTTTGTGCAGAGTTTGAAACCACAGAGATTCCTGAGCCAGGCGGCGAGACCAATGTCCCCCACCTCACGCCACCCCACCCCCCCGACAAACCCAACGATAGTCTGCGGGACGAAAGGCAGCCGAGCAGCCTCAAGCAGTTTCTCAGACCTAACTCCGCGGGAGGGGGCGGGGAGGGAGACACAAACTGAAAAATCCAGTTGAACAACTACAAATTCCCTAGGAGAAAGGAAGCCCACTCCAGGCACTCGGTTCGGCGCTGTCCGGGGGCCCCCGGGGGACGAGCGTCAGGCTCTGGGGCTTCGGGACACGGCCGGGAGACGACAGTGGACCCGGCCTCGTGTTCTGTGGAGCTCGAACATTTTAACCTTTTTAACCCTGGGACGGGAGGAGGGAAATGCAGGGCGAAGCTCGAGGCAGAAAAGGGCGACAGTGTTTAGAGTGCGTATGGGATTCAAAGTTAAAGTGGTTACTTCACAAGCCGTCCTAAAGAGGTTGATTTTAAGAAAGAGGTGACCAGCAGGTTATAACTGGGAAGAAAATATAATGGCTGCAGAATGTGTGCCTATTCTAGCAATATATTCCTTGATCACTGTTTAGAATACACAAAAATTCACATACCCAATAAATATACCATTATTCAAACACCGGTTTGGTCACAGATACAATTGCGCAAAGTGCTCCCTGCGTTACAGGTCAATTTCATACACTGAACGCCTCAGAAGTGAGTGACCCGATCTCCAAGCTCAAGCCATCTGCACCCCGTGCCAAATTCTAACCCTCAGCAAAACCCAGCCACACAAGAACAGTAGCCGAGCGGTCTGAGGGATCGGGAGACGAAGGGCTTAGGGTAATGTGTGAAGATGGAAGAAAGAATGGTAAAAAGTGCAAAGACATCCGTAACATGAAAATCATAGGATTTTTTTAGACAGCATACAAAAATTTCTGGAGAAAATTACCATTTATTAATAAATGTTAGGGCGTACTAGGACTAAAACATCTGTTTGAGACGCCCGATTTTTGCTAGTTCACTGGAAAAAAAAAAAAAAAAATCCTGGAACAAGTTGGGCTTCTTCACCACAGGATCTACGGAGAGCCACAGATGCAGGCTGCTCCTATGATACTACTACGATCTTTAAGCCCAAACAGAAAGAAACAACGGTGCGTTTTTGCCTCCCATTAGCTATCCCCACATAAAAGAGAGACTTGTGGTTCAGGCTGCACAGATGCCCTTTAAATAGTTGTCTCCAAAAGGCTCAAGGAAATTAGTGGGAAGGGAAAAAAAAAAAAAAAAACGGTTCCCAAACAAAACCCTTTCCTCCAGCAAGGACTCTGGATCCAGTTCACCCAAACTGATTTTTGGAGACCTTGTAAGGAAGGGGCTGGGTAGGTGGTACAGGAAGGCTGCAGTGGCGGCGCCCAAGCTCGCCTGCGCCCACGTCCCGGAGCGCTCAGCAGCTCCAAGTTCGCGGTCCGCGTGGAATCCGCCGGCAGCGCGCCTTGCCGGCTGCCCGGACTAGAGGGCGCTGCGCCACTGCAGATCCCACGGTTCCCGATGCGCCCTCCCTGGGCACCATTTCTATAATAAGTTACATTCGAAATAATACACAGACGGCATTGCTTCTCAAGTTCTTTTGAACAGTGCACTGGGTGTATTTTATGAATTCCAAAAACTCTACAGATCTTTCCTTTCCGAGCGGTGCACAGCTAGAGGTGTGTGCAGTGCCCGGAGTGGAGACCCTTAAAAAAGATGCACACACATCTACACTCTTAGAGCCAAACGCTCCATGTTATTTCATTTACGTTTAAACTTAAACACAAAAAGGCATGCGCTGAACAAAGAACTCACCGCTCCTCCGTGCTCCGCTTTCCAGCCCTCCTGGCAGTTTGGTGAAGCCCACGAGGTTGGGATATTTCTTAGGAGCGGTGTTTGAAGCGCCAACTTTGACTCCCTCCGATCTTCAACATATCCCCAACCCGAGTGCGATCCGCCCGCACTCCTGGGACCCAGGTGGCCACATCTCCAGAGCTTCCTTCGACCAGGAGGAAACTTGAGCACCAAAGGGAGGAGGCCAGAGAGCGCGCGAGGGCCGGGAGAAGCCAAGTTTGTCAGGACATGTCCGGGCAGCCAGCCGCCGAGTTGGGTAGTTGCGGCCGGGAGCTGCGGCGGACCGCTGCCTCTGTGGCTCCCTCCCTCCCTCTTGGAGGAGCTGGGGGAGGGGAGGTGACGTCAGCGCCCCGCCTTGCCCCCGGCGCCCCGGCGCGGATGGGGTTCTCCCGCTGGGTCGGCCTCCCGGGCAGTTGCGGCTGCTGGCGCCGAGGCTGCCGCGGGCTTGCTCACCGCAGCTGTCGGGTTGGCCGCAGCCGTCCCCCCGTGAGACAGACGTCTGCCCTTCTCAACCCCGCCGCGTCCTAGCCCTCAGCTCGCGAGCAGCCCCGAGGCCCGCAGCGCGCACCTCTCGGGCTCCCAGAGCCCCTCCGGGCAGCGTTTCCCGTGCCTCGGACTGCAGGTGATGCTCTTTCTCTTCTGCAGCTAGACTTCAACGCGACGCGTCGCGCGAACGGCTTCTGCTAGGGCGGAAGCAGGAACAGTCTCTGCAGACTGGGCTGGACGACTTGTACTTTGTAGCCCTCCAACTTCTGGATGTGATGTTTTTAAATACTTGTGCTCCGGCGCCGATTGTGGTCTTTGTGTTGAAAATCACAGAGCCGTATTTTAATCCTTTCCAAATGCTCCTAAATCGTTATACCCTACTCTGAAGCGTAGAAGGTTCCGAGGGGAGGGAAGAGGGGAAGACATGAGGGAGGAGCCTATTTCTTTTTAACGTGTCTTACAAGTCAAACGTAGTGATAGGAGCTGATACACAAATCAGTCTACTCCGCACAACATTTAGATAAGTGCAAACCCTGTCGAAGTTACATTTATAAATGAATGGATCTCTTTTATGTAAGTGTCCAGGCGCCAAGAAAATATCTGCTGTGGAATGTTTTTTAATGCCACTAAAGTACCAAAATATATCTCCTGAACAGCATGAAATTCCGAGGGAGCCATTTCTGTAAACCGACCCCGTCCCCAAAAGATTGACGTTAAAATCTGAAGAACCCTGGGAAAGGGGCGGCAGGAAGCTTTTATCAATAGGTTTGCATCTGTTTGTATGACTATTGGTCAGTTTAGCTAGTGGGTCTCTGCAGGATGGGGAGCAGAATCCCTGAGAACAGGAGCGACCAGGCAAGCGGCTAAAAAAGGAAGAAGAGAAAATGATTCATGGTGAGAATAATGTGTGTGTCATTTAAGTCGCATAACTCTTCTAATTTTCATTGTTCTCATCTGTGGTATGGGGCTATCTGCTTCATCTAGTAAAAAAATTATTCAATCCCACTTATTTGCCACAGAGTTAATATTCATTGATGCAGACAGCACGTTTTACTGATCATGGAAGAAAGCGTGTAACAAGCACACACTACAAATGTAATATTAATACGCGCGCGCGCACACACACACACACACACATCCCTCAGTGTCTCAGTTTCTCGAAGGGAGGCAGCACTCCCGGAAACGAAGAGGGAAAGCAATCGGAAAGCACCACAGTGGGCCCTGCACACCCAGGGGGCATCCGGAAGGTGCCAGATTCCTGAGGGGGGAGGAGGCTATCAAAGGGAAGAAGAGCTTGAAAGGCCTGCTTGTCAGGGCCTACCTACTTCTCGTGCTTCACGGTTTCAAAGAGGCAAGCTCATTCCTTTTATGTCAATAGCTGAAATTAGAAATTGACCCCATCTTACAAATCGTCCCGCAATGACACCTAAATTCCCCAGAGGTGCTGCTGTTCAAGCCACTTTGGTTGGCTGTACTAGTGGTTAGAGTCATCACAGGTAGTCAATTATTTCTATTTTTAAAAAGGTAAAATATCAAGAAGACTGATGTGTAACGATGATGTTTATAACAATTACATTTAAAAGTTAAAAGGGCAGGATAGTTTTAAGAAACCCTTTAGACTTATACAAGGTAGTAGATATAGGTTAGCCTTGTGTAACTACTTTCCTTGAAATAAAATCAGAGTAAAATCAATTTCCTTAGTCTATCTCTCTTTCAGTACCCACTTGTGGCTAGTAGTTACAGTTTTTGTCAGAACAGATTTAAAAATATCTTCATCATGAAAATATTTTCCGGTGGACAAGAGTCATCTTTCACAACTTTGTTGGGCCTTTTTGAAAGGCTACGAAAATCTCAGTGCTTCCAATATTGAGTCACTTTCTAAAGTATTGAGGAGGGTGCAGAGTCATGAATGGTGTCACACATTCAGCATACACTGATCAATTACTGACTAGGCTAGGCAGAACTATGCAACACTCAAACTGTAATGAGTTAGGTATGTTTAGTGATGAAGAAATACTCCTGTAGCTTCACATGACCTGTTAGTTTTACATCTTCGTTGAGTATAAGAACCTGGGGGATTTACCATTTAGAGTAAGAAAAAATTCTAAGTCATTTCTAGGAATAGCCCTGGGACTAAATCACCCTAACATGCTCTGTCTGCCTGCCCCCTCCTTGCTGCCTACCCTCCTGGCGGTGGCAGAAAGTGTCAGCTTTCTCCACTTTCCAGACTTTGGAATGACTTTACTCTCTGCAGCCACATCCTGCTTTTCTGTGGTATCTGCTTGTTCTCTCCAAGGGGGCCATTAGAACAGGCAACTAGAATCCAAAGTATCAGTGCCGATTAACTATGGATACATTTACCATCTTCCCTTTGCAGTGAAGGAAAACAAGAGCTTTCTTAAAACTATACCTTAATGATAAAATTCCATCCTAATGGTGAAATTCCAGGTGCAATAACTAGTCAGTTGAGAAAATATCTGGAAGCATTACAAATCAGCTACTAATGGCTAACCATTAGAAAAGAAACAACTGCAGTGTGAAGTATACCTTCATTTTAGGAATAAATGCATAGGGGACTCAGGTTTTGTAGGCTTTCTCTCCTCACAAATATACAAGATCAACACTCCCTTTTGGTTTGGAAACAGATCTTATAAGATAAATATAATTCTTGTGATTTTTTTTTGGCTCAGTGATTGAAAGATTCGAAGACTGCCTTTTTAAGCACTAAACAAGAACTTATATAGAAACTGCTAAAATTCTTTCCTAGTAAAAGTAGCAGAGAAAACATTAAACCTGAAGCCAGAAGATCTGGATTGAATCTTGTCTTTGGCAGAAGAATTCTAAATGTATATGACTGCTGAAATTTAGACTTTCCCCTATAAAAGTGAATGTTTAAGATCAATAACAGAAAGAAAATCTACCACACTGGTTCTGGCAGATACCACTCAAGTGTGATGGCCGTGACTACATATATATCATTATTCCCTGAAAATGTATCCACTGTATCTCATCCTGCCACTCCCACCTCATCTTTGAGGAAACAATAGTTATAAGTGATATTGATTTATTCCAGAGCCAGTTATGCTCCAGACTCAAGTTGTTTATATGTATTACTATATCTCATTAATTCTTACAAAATTCTAGAAACTATTAGCAACCACATTAATTCTGAAAAAAGTCCTAGAAAATCCTCTTATCATCCTTTGTTTTATTTTTGTTGTTGTTGTTGTTGTTGTTATTTTTCTAGTAGTAGGGACTGAACCTAGGACTTCTGCTCCAACCTCATCCCCTCCCATGTTGTGTCTCTAAATTGCCAGGCTAGGCTTGAACTTGCAATCTTCCTGCTTTTGTCTCCCACAGTGCTGGAATTCAATAGGTTGCCACCATCCCCAGCCCTTGTTCTGTCTTATGGATGAAAAACATTCTGGGTCACCTTTCAGAATGAAGCCAAAGCCTGGCTGTCTGCAAAGCCAACATCTTTGTCTGTCATTATACCCCAGCACCTTAACTTGCACCTCATTTGTGCCCTTTATGAGTCATGGCTGTTTTACAATACAGAGCAGCAAGGTTTAGGTTGAAGAATTGGTCTAGAAGGAGAGCAAAAAGCTAGATGGACATGTTCCCTTCTAACAGCTACATTGAATGTGGACAAATAATTCTCTAAAAGTGGGTCCTTTAGGGCAGGAGAGATAGCTCAGTAGAATAAGTACTTGCCTGGCAAGCACAAGAGTGTGAGTTCAATCCCCAGTTCTGAAAATAAAAAAAATCACAATAAAAGTATCACTGATTGTCTTTAAGAATATATACATGCAATGCATCCATTTTTTTTTTTGCATTACTTATTTTCCTAGGCAGATGTGTGTATTAATTACTTTTCTCTCATTGCTGAGTCAAAATATTCCACAATCAAAGTTAAAGGAGGTGGACTGAGGAGATAGCTCAGTGGAATAAGTGCTTGCCTGGCAAGTGCAAGGTCCTGAGTTCAATCCCTAGTACTACCAAAAATAAATAAATAAATAAATAAATAAATAAATAAATAAATAAATGAAAAGAAAGAAAGAAAAGCCTTAAAGGAAGAAAGGTGCATTCCAATTCATAGCTCATGGAGCTCTTAGCCTAGCTACCTGGCTCCAAGGCAAGGATCTAAGTCATCACAATGCAGAGTTAGTTTCAGGCCAAGGTGGAGAGGAAGACAACAAGCAGTCAAAGCAGTGAGTGCCTTTCTTTGTTTGCTTTATATTCTACCTAGATCACAGGCCTGCTGACTGGTGCCACCTATCACCAGGATGGGGCTTCCATTAACCACACCCTTCATTCTAGTATCACACCAGTAATCCACATGCACACACCCTAATCGGGCCACCTTAAAATCCTCCACCCCCCATGATCCCATGAAATTCTGAGGGGCTAGCCAAATACAAGCCCTAGCAATGTACATACCCTTAAACACGTTTCTTTTCAATTCAAAATCAGTGTCTGACTTTTAACTTGTTTAAGTTGAGCAGCAGAAAAATACACACCAATGATTTTCAATGAATTCTGACAAGGACTATCTCACAGGATTTCATGACCAGTATTGCAATTATATTTGCCTTTCACTTTCCTGATCTGGAACCACTAGTGTTTCTTTGTCTTCCCAGCTCTACTTTCTTTCCCTCATTTATGATTTTACGTATAACAAGTAGTTATGTGCTTCAAATATTTCCTCTGCATATATTCTTTTGCTATTAAATTCCATCCCTTTTTCTGGTACACTTTTTGGTCATGAATATTAATCTTACATCAAAACTCAGAAGTTCCCATTTGGGAAACAAGATATGCACCTCTAGTCACTCATTCGTACGTTTGGTCCACACACCTATGATGTAGAACAGCTATTAAGGATTACCTAGACCCTTGTCATAGAGTGTGGATCAACTGTGGATGATAAGATGCTAGATGAAATGTGCTAGAATCTTCTGAAAAAAAATAGCTTGCTTTCTTTCCTCCTAAGAAAAAACCACGTATGATGCTATTTGTCTTTATGGACAATGTGGGCGCTTTTTTTGTGTCGGGAATTGAACCCATGGCCTCGCACCTGTCAGGCAGGCATTATGCTGCTGAGCTACATCACCATCATTAACACCATGAACAGTGTTAATTCAGGATGTCATGCTCGGGACTGCTACAGTTATCTTGCCTACTGATGATGAGACATAAACTAAGAAAGGCAGAGGACAGTCCTTTATGAGAGCATGTTCCTAAATCACTTAAACTGGGTTGCATTGAGATTTTGGCTACTGCATGGTGGGTTACCCCTTTTAAAATGTATAAGAGTTGGGGCTGGATAGCTCAGTGGCATAATCACCTGTCTGGCAAGCACAAGGTCCCAAATTCAATACCTGGTACCACATGCCACGCCAGCCCCAGAGCTCCAGGTATGGTGGTTCATGCCTGTAATCCCAGTTCTGGGGAGGCTGAGACTGGAGGATCACTGCAAGTCCAAGCGGCACAGCAAGACCCTATACCAAATAAATACATTTTTAAAATGTACTAAGAGTTATTTAAGAAAAAATATTAAATTAAGGTACCTACTGCACTCATCACCAGTCAGTAGGAATTGGCACCATCTAAGATCAAAGGATTCTCTTAATGGTGAGTGCATTGTTCTGCTTGTGTGCTATTAACAAACTACTATAGGCTAGGTGGCTTAAGCCACAGAGATTTATTTTCACTTCTACAGGCTAGAAATCCAAGAGTCAAGTGCCAAGAGAGTGGTATTTCTGATGAGGCCTCTATTCTAGGTTTGTAGATGTTTCGATCTTTTTCTCACCTAGCCTTTGAGAGAGAGAGACAGAGACAGAGACAGAGATAGAGACAGAGACAGAGGGAGAAGAGATAGAAACAGAGAGATAGAGAGAGGAGAGATAGAAACAGATAGAGAGGAGAGATAGACAGACAGACAGACAGACAGACAGACAGACAGACAGACAGGGAGACAGGGAGACAGGGAGACACGGAGACAGAAACAGAGACAGCACACTGGCATTTTCCCTTTTTTGTAGCAACACCAGTCCTGTTGGATTAGGGCCCCACCCTCACGATTGTATTTAATTTTAAGAACCTTCCTTTGGCCCTATCTGCACAGTAATGTTTGGTGTTCTTCAATTTATAAGCTGAAGGGTGAAGAAGCGCACAATTCAGTCCATAACAATGAGGAAGGAGTTTTTAGAAACAGGGTGATCCAGCATCACCAACTGCCTCTTTTTCTACCACAGTGGAAGACAAAAATAATTACATGCCATTTTATTTGTTTAACCAACAGACTTTTCTCTGCTCCTGCTTTCTTTTCTTTCAACTACCCAGGAACTTCCTAGTCTATTTCCAATATTTTTAAGGAAGTTTCAGAAGCAATTTGGAATTTACAGTAAATGTGAAACAAACCTGGATAGCCAATAATTACCAGAGTATAAACTGATCAGATGAAAACCTGTCAGCAAATCTATGACATTTGAAATGTGAATTTATTTGTACCTCTAATTGCCAATACGAAATGCCAAGCCAAAAAATAAAATCAGCTAATATTTCCTACAGCCTACTAAATAAAACAAAATTATTTTTAAAAAATTAAAATGTGGGGCAGTGCTGGCCCTGCCCCAGGGGTGCACTGAGATAGCAACTGAGACTGGTGTGGTGGGGCGCTCCTGTAATCCCAGCACTTTGGAAGCTGAAAACAGGAGGATCACTAGGAGTCTGACCTGTGTAGTGAGACCCGGTAGACCCTGTACTAAATACAAAAAATAAAAGAAAATAAAATGTGCTGTGGTCAAAGATAAAATTCTCTTTAAAGTGGGCTCTGTGGTTTTGTGTATTTAGGAATGCAACATTTCAATAAATGCTGCGCTCCACCCCTCTTCTATATAATAGAAGTTTGTTAAAGTTTCCTTTTCCGGGTGGGCAATTGTATGAAAGACAATAAATAAGTAATTTTCCCTCTTGACCTGGTGTTCATTCCAGAGTAGTATTAAAAAAAAATTATTCACCACTTGTTAAAATGGCGAGGTAGACTCATGCAGGAAAATGAAATACAGAGATACTACTGTATGAACTACAGCAAAAGGGTTTGCAGTACTTTGGGAGGGGATAGGCATAACTGCTAACAGAACAAGGACAATAAAATTTAACAACCAAGAAGTAGGGTTGGGTCAGTGGGTAGAAAATTGCAAGCATGGACATCAGGACTGAGAGGTGCTTGCAGCTAAACTGACCTACAAGGTCCTTACTGAAGGCAGGGCACGCCACCAGATATGACCTGGGAAATGGAGAGAAGTGTGGAAATCTGATCAGCTATTTCCAGATGAGGAGCTCTAGCTAAAGAAACAGCATAATTCTTGCTGTAACTGAGCAATGCAGTTGACAAGGACAGACCCTTTCATAAGCATAAGAGATAGAGGAAATGGACTGGAGTTTCGGTACAACAAGCTCCTTCTATTCTTTCCACTCTCCTGTAATCTGCTTTTCCTAAAAAAGCAAAGAACATTTGCTAGTAATCAAGCTTCCACAACATATTAGCTGTCGTATTTGCAAGTTTCATGAGACCATGCCACTGGTTTAGAGGAAAGCCAGACTCCTTGAGGAGGTCGGGGTAGTGCTTAGATAGGTAAAGGACGGGAGCTGTGGCACACAGGTGTTGCCACCAGTGTTTCCTGGCTGTGTGGATTTGGCAAGTTTCTTGGCATCTTTTCTTTATACATTAATTTTATTGAGAAAGAAGTAACAATGAGATAGTTTCAAAACAGGTTAGCAGGACAGTTACAATAATTAATACATTGTATATTGTTGTCTTTGTAGTAGTTATATTATAAGATGCAGACATGATATCTTGTCTAAACACTATTAGTTCAAAACTTTCTTCTCATTTATCAAAGAGCTGTATATCTATGCTAACTATTTTGTATATACATATATATATTTTTTCACTACAAAATGGACCTTCATTTATAGCCCCCTTTTTTGTTCACTTTTGTCAGAGATGTGTGAATTCAGCAAAGTAATCCAATATAGTTCAGTATCTATAATAGTAGTGGGTTATCCACATGACTGGCAATGTCAGAGGTTGTTGACTTGAGGCTTTTACAGCTTAGCGTAAAGAATGATAAACTCAAAGCCTTCATATATAAGTGGCATCCACTTAGCATCTTAAAGGGGAATGTGATTAACTAAGGTGACATCAGCTGAACTCCAAGATGGACTCCAGTGATCCTCATTTCCTACGAGTTATGCCTTTGTGTAGCTTCCTCCCTAATTTTAATAATGAGAAGCTATATAATAATAGAATAACCCAGAAATGATGATATGTCACTCCTGAGCTGTGGTCATAAGAGATATTCTGAATTTTCTCTCCCTCTCCCTCACCCTCTTAATCACCATCACCTTCATTATTCATTCTGGGGCAGATCAAAAACCCACATGGTATGGAACTTAAGTCTTTTTAATAAAAAGACTTAATGTCAGGGGAGTTCTATCATTTACTTACATCCCCACCCACTCCTTATGTTTTATTTTGAAACAGGAGCTTTTTTTTTTTTTTTTTTTGTATTTTAGGGAAGGGTTGATAGGGTGTTCAAGGTCTCACTACTAAATCAGATTCGTAGTGATCCGCCTGTTTACAGCCTTCTGAGAGCTGGGATTAACCATGCCCAGTCTCAATTGCTGTCTCACCGCACCCCGCAGGGGGCGGGGCTGGCATGTCAGGCCCAGGGATTGAACCCCAGCCCCTGCGCCTGCTTACAGGTACTTTAATCTGAAACAGATTCTTGATGAGTTGCCCAAACTGGACTTGAACTTCTAATCCTACCTCAGTTTCCCGAGTAATTGGATTACAGGCATGCAGAACTGAGCCTAGTGAGAAACTTCCCAGCTACACGGGAAGGTTGAAAATGGGTCCTCCAGGCCACAGTCTTCCTTTTTGAAAACCGAAGTTCTAGCAGATACTCTCTGACTGAATCTAATGAGGGATCCTGAGCCATGTCACCCATCTATGCTGTTCCTAACCCTTCACTTTCAGAAACTAAGCAAAATAATACATGCTTGTATTTATTTGTGTGTGTGTGTGTGTGTGTGTGTGTGTGTGTGTGTGTGTGGCCAGCTCAGCCCAACAGGGGGCGGGGCTAGCTGGCATGTGGTGCTGGGGGATTGAACCGCGGTCCCTGTACTTTGCTAAGCTTGTTCTAAGTAGGTGCTTTAGACCACTGAGCCATCTCACCAGCCCCCATGCTTGTTGTTTTAAGCTACTGAATTTTGTATGTGTTGAGGGGGTGTTATTACTCAATAAAGAAATCTATCAGTTCCACATTGTGACACATGACGAATCCCAGCTACTTGGGAAGCCGATACAGGAGAATCTTAAATATGCGCCACTCTGGGCAACTTAGAAAAACTTTAAAGAACAGGGGCATGTTGCTCAGTGTGAGGCCCTAGGTTCCATATAGTACCACCAAAAAGAAAAAGTGAGAAAAGAAAGAAAGAAAGAAAGAAAGAAAGAAAGAAAGAAAGAAAGAAAGAAATTAGAACCATGGATTCCTACCAATAGCATTGTGAGGAATTGTTGAGAGCATGGATAGAAAATATACAGCCACAAAGGACAGCATGAACGTCAGAACCGTGTAAACAGCCTAGAAGAAAACACTGAGCGCCCCACTGTTAGTGCGAACAAGCATGCTGAGTGAAGTGCGCCATCTGTGCTGTGCTGAGAGAATAAAAGTAGTAAAAAAATTAGTAATAGTACAGAATTTCACTAAACAAAATAGTAGGAATTCAACAGTAGTTGTTATGTTGCATATTGTTGTCTTCAAATTAGTTGTTCAGATTACCAGATGTACACAAGGAAAATTGGTTTAAAAATCATTTAAAAATATTAAGCATTCACTGTTCCTTTTGATAGACCAGCAGAAATTAGCAGTACAATTATCCAAGCTATCCTGAATGTATACATAACTATATCTTTCTCCCTTCCTTCTTTCCTACTTTTGTCCTTTTACTCATGTCACTTGTTCTTTCCCTTTGAACAGGTTCTTTCCATTTCATAGAATCTATCGTACCTCTAATATTTTATTTACTCTTTCAGGTTCTTACACTAGTGAGACAATATGAAGTTTTCACATGAGGGGCTGACTTATTTCACTTATGAGTATGGCCTTCAGTTGCATCCATTTACCTATGAAAGGCTCAAGTTGATCATTTCTTTTTTTTTTTAAATCTTTTTTAAAAAAATTATTTATTTGTGTGTGTGTGTGTGTGTGTGTGTGTGTGTGTGTGTGTGTGGCCAGCTCAGCCCAACAGGGGGTGGGGCTGGCTGGCATGTGGTGCTGGGGGATTGAACCGCGGTCCCTGTGCTTTGCTAAACTTGTATCTAAGTAGGTGCTTTAGACCACTAAGCCATCTCACCAGCCCAAGTTTATCTTTTCTTATAGCTAAGTAATACTCCATTGTGTAAAAATACATCATTTTTATCCATTCCTCAGTTGGTGGGTTTTTGGATTGCTTCCAAGATTTAGCTATGACAAATTGTGCTCCTATCAATGTGGGTGAATGTATATCATTGTGATATGATGATTTCATTTCTTCTGGAAAAATAACAAGGAAGGGAATAGCTCAGTTAAATGGGACCTCTAATCTTAGGTTTTTTTTAAGAAATTCTGCACTGATTTCCATAGTGGTTGTACCGGTCTACACTCTCTTGAACAGTGCAAAAGGGTTCCTTTTCCCCTACTAGCATTTGTTATTGGTTGACTTCTTGATGATAGCCATTCTTTCTGGGGTGAGATAGAATCTCAGTGTTGTTTTAATTCACACTTCTTGAATGACAAATGATATTCAACATTTTTTTCATATATTTACTTGCCATTTATATTTCTTCATCTGAGAAATGTATATTCATCTCAGATGCCCATTTTTGGATTGGGTCTTTGAATTTTGGGGACCTGATTTTTAAAAATGTTTATATATTCTAGATGGAAGTCCTTTGTCTGAGGGACAATGGCTACAACTTGTTTCTAATTTGTGTCTTTTCTTTTCACTTTGTTGGTGAATTCTTTCCTGATGAGAACACAACTTACTTCATCACTGAAGGAGCTCTTGGGACCTCACTGTTGCTGAGGATGGCTGTGGTACCTTTGGGGGAGCTCTGATGCTTACCTTGAACATTGTTTCCTGGCTCCAGTTTAGATCCCTCAGCCTGCTAGCACAGATCCTCTATCCCACTTGCATAGACTATCTAGCTTCCACCACTGACCTTCAAGCCTTTACAGTGCAGATCCATGAAGCAAGCCTGTATGAAACATTGTCCTGGGCTCCAGACCTCCAGTTGAACTTGTGGGAGGCATTGTTATGAGCTCTTGGTTTTCAGTTAGACTCATGCAAGACATTGCTGTTGGACTCAGCCTAAGCTGGACTCAGCCTAAGCATGGACAGATTTCTTGCATTTGTATAGGATTCTTTGGATGATTCATTATAAAATATTATAACAGGTGTCCATTATGATATTATTCACTTCACAAAAACACCAAACTATGACAAGTATTATGTCATCTATGAATAATTATAATTTCACTTTTTCTATTCCAATCATTATTCATTTTATTTTTCTCTTGTCTGATTGTTCCAGCTAATATTTCCAGAATTATATAAGAGTGGTAACAATGGACATCCTTTTCTTGTTCCTGATTTTAAAGTGAAGACTTTCAGTCTCTGTCCATTTAGCATGATGTAGGCTATTGGTTTATCAGAGATGGCTTTTATCTGGTTGAGGTGAAGACCATCTATTCCAATTTTCTTATTTTTTATTATTATTATGAATGAGTGTTGGTTTTGTCAAAAGCTCTTTATACATCTATTGAGTTGATCATGTGAGTTTTGTGTTTAGCTCTGTTGTTGTACTACATTTATTGAGGTGCATATATTGAATCATTCCTACATTCCTAGGATGAATCCCACTTAGTTGTGATGCATAATTTTCTTGATGATTTGGTGCATACTATTTGCTAGTATTTTATTGAGGCTTTTTGCATTAATGTTCATTAAAGAGATTGCCCTATAGTTGTCTTTCTTTCATTAGGACTTTTTCTGGTTTTGGTATCAGAGTAATACTTGCCTTTAGGAATGAGTTTAAGTGAATTGCTTCCCTTTCAATTCCATTGAAAAGTTTGAGAAGAGGTGATATTCAATCTTCACTAAATTTCTTGTAGAATTTAGCTGCAAATTCATCAGGAAGTAGGATTTTCTTTGTTCTTAAGTTTTGAATTACATTTTCAATTTCATTGACTGCTATTGGGTTATTCAGAATATTTATATCTTCTTGATTCAGCTTCTGTAATTTATATGTATCTAGAAATATGTCCTTTTCTTCTGTTTTCCATTCTGTGAGAGTAAAGGTTTTCAAAGTAGGTATTGATAATTTTCCAAATTTCTATAGGATTTGTAATGATTTCACCCTTATTCCTTATTGCATGAATTTGAATTTTTTCTTTCCTTTTTGAATTGAAATTTGCCATGAATTTATCAATTTTATTTAATCTTTCAAATAACTAACTCTTTGATTCATTAATTCTTTGAATTGTTTTCTTAGTCTCCATTGCATTAACTTAACTATGATCTTTGCAATTTCTTGCCTTTTTGGGCTTTGGACTTAACTTGCTTTTGTTTTTCTAAGAGCTTTAGGTACAATGTAAGGTTGTTTACTTGGGCTTGTTCTGTTTTCCTGATGTGAGAATTTACTGCTATAAATTTCCCTTTTATGACAGCTTTCACTGTGTTCCACAGGTTCAGATAAGTGGTATCAACATTTTTGTTTGATTGTAAATATTGTTTAATTTCTTTTATAATTTCACCTGTGACTCATTGATTATTCTGGAGAGTGTTATTTAATTTCCATGTGTTTATGTAGTTTTTTGTGGTTTCTTTTGAAAATAATTTTCACTTTTATTGTACTATAGTCAGATATGTATGACATAATTTCAATTTCTTTGCCTTTTCTTAAGAGTGTTGTATGTGCTAGTATATGGTCTGTTTTGGAGAATGTCCTGTGTACAGCTAAGAAGAATGTGTATTCTGATGTTGTTGGTTGGAACACTCTGTAGAGGTCTACTAAGTCTATTTCTCCACAAGTTTGGTTTAGTTCTGTTATTTCTTTGCTGATTTTTTTGCCTAGTTCATCTTACTCTTTCTGAAAATGGAGTGTTAAAGTCCCCCTTTATAACTGTGGTATTGTTCTACTGATTTTCATGTCTGTTAAAATTTGTCTTACATAGTCAGGGGCTGCTACATTGGATACATATATATTTATGATTGTTAACTCTTCCTTTTAGATTTTTCCCCTAAGATGTATGTAGTGACCTTCTGTATCTCTTTTGATCATTCTTGGATTAAGGTTCACATTGTCAGAAACCAGGATAGCTACCCAGCTTTTTCCTGGGTTACTGTGGCATGACATGTTATTTTCCATCATTTGACTTTCAGTCTATGAGTTTCCTATTCTGTTGAAGGTATTTCTTGTGTACAGCACATTTATGGGTTTTGTTTTTGATCCACTCTGCCAGTCTGCTTCTATTATTATTATTATTATTATTATTATTATTATTATTATTATTTTCTTTTTTAAAGAATACAATATGATAATAGAAAGCATTAGAAACAATACAAAATTTAATTAAACAAAATAATAGAAACTCAACATTGATTGGTGCATTACATGATGTTATCTTCAAATTAGTCATTTAGATTACTAGACATCAACCTGCAAAATTGGTTTAAAAATATATAAGAGATTACAAACAAAAAATAAAACATTTAATTATTAACTTCTCCTTTCAAACAACCAGCAGAAGTCAGCAGTGTGATTAACCAAATTGTCCTGCAGATACACATTAATACCTCTTTTGCTTCCTTTCCTCTGTCCTTTCCCTCATCTCTGTTTTTCTTTCTCATTGAACAAATTATTTCCCTTTCACAATATCTGTTGTACCTTCATATTTTTTTTTCCTTTTTCAGGTTCTTACACTAGCAAGATAATATGATACTTGCATATGCAGGTTTGATTTATTTCACTTATCAATACAGTCTCTAGTTGCATTCCTTTATCTATAAATGCCTCACTTCTTTTGATTGGTGAATTGAGGCCATTTTCATTGATGGTTATAACTGATATATATTGGCTTATTTTTGTCAGGTTATTTTTCTGCTGTAGGTTCCCTACTTTTTTCCTCTGTTTAATTGCTTGTTCTGCTTGGTGTTTTTTTTTTTTTCTATTGTTGTTCTTAATGTGGTCATTTTTGTCTTTTTCTAGAATATCTTTTGTACTCTTTGTAGGGTTGGTTTGGTGGTTATGAATTTCTGTAGTTGTTTTATGTCATGGAAGTAACTTATTTCTGCACTAATTTTGATAGTTTTGCAGGATACAACAATCTAGGTTCAAAGTTATTTTCTTTCAGGACCTAAAATACTTTGCTCCAAACTCTTCTTGACTTGAGGGTTTGTGTTGAGAAATGTGCCATGATTCAGGATATCTTTTCTCTAATAGCTTTTAATATTCTGTACTTTTACTTAATTTGTGGGGACTTGATTATTTTGTGTCTCAGTGTGGATTTATATTAGTTATGGCTAATTAGAGTTCTACATGTCTCACTTATCTGTATTTTGATTCTTTTTTCATGCTTGGGAAATTTTCTTTTACTATGTCTGCAAATAGTCTTTTTATATTATTTGTGTTGACTCCTGCTGCTTCACTTACACCTGTCAGTCATATATTGTTCCTTGCATCATCCTACAGCTGTTAAATTCTGCTTTCCTGGTTCCTTGTCATTTTTAAGAGCCCTTTTGTTTTCATGATCACTAGCTGCAATGCTGTTTTCAGGACTGAAAAGTCTATTTTCAATTTTGTCCAAGTAGTTTTGCCAGCTTTCAATGAAATTCTTAATTTCCTGGATACCTGTTTGAACCTGTTTCATGCATTCTAATTATTTCCTATATTGTTCATTCAATGTTTCCATTATTTTTCTATTCTGTATTTTAGATCTATGTCTTTTTAAAATGCACTGATCAATTCTTTCATGATTGTTGCTATTTCCTTTTTACCTGAGAGATTATTTCTGATCTTATTTCTTCTGTGGCCTGATGGAGTTGTTTCTTTATATCAGTTGTTGTCATTTCAGAAATTTCAGGTGTGTGGCTTCCAAGTTCATCTATGTCCTTTTCTCCTGGACTAGTTCTGGGTGGGCTGAAGGTCTGAGATTTCCTTTCACTCCTTTGTTTTGATGTTTTGAAGCTCCTAATGTTCACCCAGGCTCAGCAGCAATGATAAGGTAGGCCATGGGTCAGCAAGGCTCCCTGATGATGAGGGGTGGGGCAGGGTAGGACTCACCAAGGCTCCTGCAACAACAGTAGGGGTGTGGGCCATAGCTTAGCAAGGCTCCCATAATGATGGGGTATGGGACAGGGCTCACCAAGTTCTGGTAGTTATCTGGAGCTCAGTCTGCCTTCCTTGGGGGCGGGGGGCTCATCTCAGCAATTTTCCCTTCATGCCAGGAAGGAGGGCATTGCCTCTTTTATTTAATTTGAATTCATTTTAATTTCAATACTTACAGGTAGCTAGTGGCTACTATTTTAGACAGTATAAATCTAGATTCTTTCTAAACCAAAACTGACTTTTCCAAAACTGAGTCACAGAAGCATAAGAAGCTGAAAGAGTAAATGAAATATGGAAAGTATGATGGATATTGTGAAAGAGAAAGAGACTGCTCTAAAGGAAGAATCAAATGGGATGAGAAAATGTAGAAAAGAAAGAAGAAAGAAATAATATATATGCATACACAAAGATAGCTGGAATAATTTTACTGCTGATTTCTATTGATTTATTGAAAGGATCGATTAATACTTACTTTTTTAATTTTTTGACCAATTTTGCATGCTTATTTCTAGTCATATGAACAAACTAATTTGAAGAAAATAATATGCAATGTAACAACCATTGTTGCACCCTTTTATCTTGTTTATTGAAATTCTGTATTTTTCCGATGTTTTTAAAATTATTTATAATTCTCTTCAAAAAAGAAAAAAAAATAAGCAGAGCTTATTGTGGAGAAGAAAAGCCTAAGTTACTGAGAACACGGTGCATAAAAATCATGGACATGTCTTCTTCAGTTGTGAAATCACAATTAGAAGATCTGTGTTATTTATGAGACCCAGAGATGGTAGATTCAGGTAAGCAATTATTTCCTACTTTGTGTAAAATAGAAAAATGAATTTTGTAAAACTGGGTTTTCTGGGACCTCAGATAGGTTTCTTTTTTTGTACACATGGGCAATTTGTCAGACATGGACTCAATTGGCTATCTCATATGAGGCTCTGATTTGCATGATTGACAAAGAGACTTGCAATGAACCCAGTGTGTCCACAGTTTCTTTAACCACACTGGGTGCTGCTGATTTATCTCCTACTGAATGAGACCGAGGAAAATCCTGAGTGCTTCTTCATACTACTTTGCTCAGTGATGTCAGTTGGTAAAAATGAAACACAAAATGCAAAAAACAATTGGACTAAGTTACTTGTGATTATAGTGTAACTTACCTAAAGATACTTTATTGTATATAAAGTTGTATATTGGGGCTTGTTGAGTATCATGTATTTATGCCATTAATATAGTATTTTCTTACTATTTCCAAATCTGTATTTTCTTACTATTCCTAAATGACATATGTTGAATTATGCTCTGTAATAAAGCTAACTGTCACTTAAATATTGCTATATCTTTAAATCCTTTTGTCATGTTAGATTATAGTTTTCATCCCCAAACTTGCAATCATATTACTGTAGGAAAACAGCAGCTGCTGCAGACACTGCTAGGATGAAGATAGGAAGAAGAGGGGCAGTTTAGTCCTATCTGTGGAATAAAGGAAAATTGAACCTTCACTGAAACTGTATGAAGAATTTTCTCTTGGTACATAAAAAAATAAAGTAAAAGTCCAATTTTTTAAATATTTTGAAGACAATATAAGAAAATGATTTATTTGGGACTATGAAAGATTTCTTCATAAATGACATAAAATGTTCTAAACATGAAAGAAGAGATTGACTAATTCAGCACCATGAAAATGAGCACCTATTTATCAAAAGATACCACTAAAATGAAAATATACATGTTGGAAGAATGCTGATTTAATAAATCTAACTGACCTTAAAACTTATAGCTTCAGTGTAAATAAGTCTAACAATTCAATGAAGAAAAGATTAGGAAAACAGATAAAGATTCAGTTGAAAACTAAGAGGAAATTATGAACCCATAGTTCAAAAAGAGGGAATAAGAATGGTGATTATACAGATAGTAGGTACAATGATGTCCCCCCAACTATATGTCCATATCCTAACTCCAAGGACCTATCAATGGTCAATGCAAAAGGGATCTTTACAGATATATTTAAATTAAGAATCATTCTGCATTATCTAGGTAAATTTTAAATCCACTGTCAAGTGTCCACTTACGAGGTACTCAGAGGAGAGACACCTGAAGAGGAAGGTCACCTGAAGGCAGTGGCACAGATTGGGCTATGCAGTGGCTAAAAGGAAGAAAGCCTCTGGAAAGTCTTCAGTGGGGTATGACACTTCCAACTCCTCAACTTTGAGGAGTTGCCTTGCCTCTACATCTGTGAGAATATAAAGTTTAGTTGTTTTAAGTTATCCAGTTTAGAGGGCTGGGGAGATGGCTCAGTAGAAAAGCACTTGCCTGGCAAGTGCAAGGGCCTGAGTTCAATCCCCAGTTTAAAAAAAAAAAAAAAAAAAAAAAAAAATTATCATCCAGTTTAGGTAATGTGTCATGACCACCCTAGGAAGCCAATGTAGTGTATGAGAAATGATTTATTTTATTAGCTGTTAGAAAATTGGAAGTTAAAACATAAATTTAAAGTTTTTACTCAAACAATGTTGGCAGAAATGAAGATGTTAGCTCATTTCCCGATCAACAGGAACTCTTCTTCAATACTGATGGAATTGCAGATTGGTGTTATTATATTATAAACAGAAAATGCACATACAACATATCCAGCAGTCTAATTCTAGGTTTATTACATGTAGAAGGAGCTATACAACATGTATGCCAGGAGTTTCTATAAGAAAACTCATAGCAAAATACAGAAATATCCAACAACTGGAGAGTATGTATGTAAATTGTGTCATATTCCTACTATGAAATTTGTATTTGGATTGTACTATTATTACCCATAACACTATGAATAATCCTTAAAAATGTAACATACAGAGAGAAACGCCAGTCATTAGAAGTTTGCTTAAAACCTGGGAAACTAACAGTATTGCTCAGTATACATAAGAAATAGGATATTCATTTTTCAAAGGGGAATTGAAAAGAATGAGAATGACTCATTCTATCCTGAGATGAGAAATGGCTTCCTAGTCCATTGCATTCATTTGAGTTACCAATTTAAATATGCTGAAGAAATTTCTCTTAACATAAACTTAAAATATGCTGTTTCTTTTAATATATTATTAAAATATTTAATACCAAAACAAGACAAAAAGTAACAGAAAAGGAGAATGTTGGAAAATTAGGCAAGGCCACATAGAGAATACCTGTAATCTGACTATTAATGGGTCAGTTTAATACCTTTCTATTTCTTTATTAGCACACATTAGCAGTACATAATGATCACATTCCTCAGGGGGGATTTGCATATGATGTAACACATCTGAATTCTTTTGTTGTCCCTTTCTGTTCTCTCTCAAGGCCTTCTTCTCTACATTAACAAAAGTTCTATTTCTATTTTTTCCTTCAATTCTTATTTTTCCTTTACATCCCTTTTAACTTCCTTACCACCCAAATTTAATACCTTTTTAACAAGGATTTGAAGTAGATATTACCTTACATAGAGCTATAAAAGGAAAAGCACCCTTCCCGTGTGTTGAAATGAGAGTTGTGGTGTGGTATAGTGATGTGTCATAGATCACCATGAGGGAAGAGACTCCCTTGAATAAAAGTCTGCTGAGTCACGAAAGCTTTCCTAGATCTTTAAACTCATGAGAGTCACACTATGGTCAGGATGAGTTCCCTTGATAAAGGAGGCAAGGACACCAAAGAGCCAAAAGTTATGGAGTGTGCAGCCACGATACATTCTTGGACCTTTTAGCTCAGGCATTCTTGAAATTTGAGCTTGTGTCAAGCATTTCAAACCTGTCCACATGGAGATGAGCAGAATCCAATTTCTTACTTGGGTATTTAGGTCTTCAGCACAAACACCAAGGCCTAGAGAGGTTTGCACATTTATTGATTGGCAGTAGAGACTTGATCCTATTTGAAATGTTCCTTCTGTTTCCAGTTGGGATCCTAACTGGGACAAGCAGACTTATCAATTATCTCTCTCAGATCAGCCACTGATAAATGTGGGAGTGTTTTCCACCTCTTGACTATACTCCTTGTAGACAGGGATGTCTGTGTATATCAAGGACTCTCAAAGGAAGTCTCACACCAGAATCATCAACATCATCTTGAGAACTTGTTAAACATGCAAATGTGAAAGCCCCACCCAAAGATGATGAAACCCAAACTTTGGGAGTGGGTGACAGAGTGTGCTTTAATGAGCTCTTCAGGTAATTCTGATAGCATTAAAGAGAATCATAGAATGAGGGTCTCTCATGACAGTGCAGCTCCCCATCACAAATAGCAGCTGAACATTCAACACAACCTGAAGGGAGGAAGGAAGGGATAGATTCCTAGAACCTAGGGAGCAAAGCATCAATTTGGGCACTTGTGACCGTAGTGACATGCCAGGAAGGACTCAGCCAATGCAAGGTAATTTGATAACCTTCCCCAATAGCTACTTGAAATCCTCATCTAAGCTAAAGAGCCAGGAAGCCCATGATAAAGTCCATGATGTTCAGTCTCCATAAGACTGAGCAGAGTACAGAAGGGTATTTTTGAAAATATTAGATACCTGTCATTATGGTTTATATTTAGCAATTTCTGTTCCATGTTTTGATACAATGCTAGGAAATATTATTATCTGTGTCAGATAACTGAGGCTTCTGGAATGCTCCAATATAGTAGAAAGTGGAAGAAATTAGGAGGAAGCTTAAGGACGAGGGGAAATGATTTCCTCTAGTCAGATTTAAGATGGGGTGAGTCTCAGGGGAACATTAGACCATCCTGTTAAGTGACTAAGGCTATTTCAACAATGTCCTAAATAGATTACTTATTGGAGATTAATGAACTGTGAGATCCTGTTGAAGAGAATTTTGTTAATGGAATTGTCATCTAATTCTATAGCCAGCCGATACACTCTGACAATTTGGTAGGGAAGAAAGGAAAAAACAAAATCTAAAACAAGTTCAGTGTGTGATAATTTCTCAAATTGCAACAATAGAACAAAAGTAGGTCAGGGTCTAATGGCTCAAGTTTAAGACATAATTTGATAGGTTATTAAGGAATTAAGAGATCATGATGTAACTTTTGTTGATTAGTTGCAGTCCAACACTTAAAACTGTGACGATAAGGAAGGGAATGCTTTATCCTTCTGTAGAACTTACTTTTATTTCTTTTGATTTTTTTGGGAGGGATAGAGTCTCACTGCAGTTCAGGCCTTTAATACCAGCAATCTTCATGCTTCAGTCTCCTACATGCTGGTATCACAGATATGTATCACCATTCCCAGTTAGGATTTACCATATCAAGGGATGCTTCAGGGAATCTTAGCTATTCCTACAGTCTTTTAGTTCAGTTCAGTTCATTCATTCATTCATTCATTCATTCATTCATTCATTCATTCATATTTTTGAGATGGGGTCTCACTATGTAGGCCGGCATCAAACTTGTGATCCTTGTACCTCAGCCTCTCAAGTGCTGGAATTATAAGACATTTCACCCCACTCAGCCCTTTCAGTGCTATGTATAGAAGTGATCAGCCAAAAATGTCAATAGGTAACGTCACTGCATTTGGGAGATGTCACAGGAGCTCTTATACAGGTCCTAGGAGTCCTGTCCATCTCTGACAATGGCTGAGAATGATCCTATCAAAAAATAGTTTTGTCAGAATCCCTTAATTTATTTATAGCATAATAATCCAGAACTGCTGCTGCCACTCCCGGTCAGTTCCCAGAAATAAAGGCCTTCTTGGGGTTTGACTTTTTAGTGTCTACTGCATTGGTATAGCTCCTGTGTGGGCGCAGAGGACCTATTACAACCTCATTGCTCAAGTTTTAGTTTAGTAAAAGTTACTGTTTCTTCACTTTTAAAATGACTGTACTTTTTTTTCTTTTTGAAAAGCCTCTTTAATCATGTCTCTTAAAGACTCTCTGAGGAAAAGCACATTTTGATTAAATAGTCAGCCGTAAAATGCATTTACATGTGCTTCATTTGGCACTGACCCCCTGATATCATATTGCTTGGCTGTGAGAAACTAAAGTTCTGAAAATGAGTTGAGTACTCTGGCCACAGAAGCCTTCAATAACTGGCTCACCTCTGCTTTTGTTTGTTTTGCTCTATTTTGAACTTGTGTGCCATCTCTGGTCTATTTATTTTCATTGTAGAGAGGCAATAATGAAATCATGCTGTACATTGTTGATACTGAAATACACAGGCAGGCAGGCAGGCAGACAGACAGACAGACAGACAGACACACACACACACACACACACACACACACGCACACACACAAATATGCACAATACAGTATCTATTTCCCAGAAATGTTCTATCTCTGAGATGGCCTCCATAAGTAAAAATTTATATAATATGCCTTTAGGTTGTCCATATGTATTTTGAGCACGTCTAACTGTGGGGACATTCTCGATTCCCATTAGGTACAGATATTTCCTGTCTGTTATCTTCAAACAAAGCTTTTGGGTTAATATGTGTTTTAGCTATGTCAAGTGATTCTGTTAAGCAAGGTAAATTTCTGGTGCATTCTAGCACGCTAATTCAAATAACATCATTTCTGAACATCTTCCAGATGTGCCGGAGTCTTTGTTAAGTTTAACATTCTCCCAAAATGGATAAAGCCTCTAGTTGGCATTGCATTTTATTGTAAGCTTTATTCTATAAAGTTTATCATGAATGACCATAGGAACATTTCAAAAAGAAGCAACAGCTGCAGTGTAGCACCCTAGCACAGGGACTACTGAGTATCTGCTTCCTGTGCGCTGTCCCCACAGGCTGTGTACAGAGTACAAGGTGACTCTGATCCTGGCGCTTCTCAAGAAGGAGCGAGGCAGGCCTGGAACCCAGCACAGTGGCTGAGAACATGTGCTTGCTCATTAAGCAGCATTCTCAAAACTGATTGTGCCACTGTGACCATTATCTTGGCAAGCTACTCTAATTCAGTTTTGGACAAGATTATGTAGCCAAATGTAGAGAGCTAATCTGAATGCCTACTTTTGAAAACCTGAATAATTTATAGTGAATATTTTTATACATTTCATGAAATTGCCTTCCAATTTACTCTATTTCAGGCTTAGAGCTGATTCTTGCTTGGGTGAGTTCATGTTGCACTTTTAATCTATGGAAATATTTTTTTTTATATAGAATGACTTTTTCTAAAGGAAAATAGACAAATGACAGAGGCAAGAACACAGACTATGCAGTCAGCTAGACCCAGGTTAGGCTGATATTTATGACATGGGACAGGTTACTTCACAGTTCTGAACATTAATTGTTTTTTTTTAAATCAAAGAATGTAGAGAATAATATAATAAATGTCTGACTTACAAACATTCAAGTTGTAAAATGTGATGTACTGTACAATATTCAGAGGTACACTGCAAAAGACTCACTTTGTCAGATTATGAAAGAATCTGATTTATGAGTGCTCTCCTGGAGCAGGGACACATTCATAAATTGGGGACTTACTGTATTTATCTAACAGATTATTAAAATAATGTGCAAACACCTACAAAATTGTAAAATATCAAAGTTTTCAGTTTTCTCCATTATGTATTTGTCATCAGTTAACTATTGCAAAATATGTTTAAATTGTATGTATTTGAGCAATAACCTAAAAGTACGTTTTGTATCTTTTAAATGCATAGATTAGAAAATTGTTATGTAAGAAATTTGATTCTCTAGCATAATACAACTTCTGAAGCTGAACTCTAATAAGCTTTCTTCCATAGATGTGGGTCTTTAAACTATCTTTAGCCCTGTTATCAGTGTTTCTAATAGAGTCATTTGGATGCAAATTAGCCAGAAAATGAACTCCAGTAGAAGTGTTCATTTAGAGACCGATATTGTAGTACTGTGATCCAAAGAACTTTCTCACAAAATAGGATCACTCAAAGGTCAGTAGTAATAAACAAAAGCATAAATCAAGGAATTTTCCCATAAATCAATAGCAATACATCTAGTTATCACCTCAATCAGAATTACACTCAAATATGTCAATAATTAGTACCTCTCAATTTTTTAGGTTTAGTAGTTGATGCAATTTTTATATATATTATAATGTAGAAATCCACTGTAGATAGAATCCTACTGTTTAATGTGTATCCATTTACCTACTTGAAGGATATTAAAGAGACCATATATCCTCAATTTACTTGTCCTAGGATGTTAATTACTGCTAATCCTTTATTCTTCCAGGTTGGCTCTCGAACTTTATCAGGCATTAGAACCCCCTAAGGGCTTGTAAAATTGGATGGATACAGAAGGCCTCAACAGAATTTCTGAATTAAGGGAGCAGGGGCTTGACCCTATAAATTCTACCCAAAGCCCATGTCCTAAGTGTGTAATTTGAAATATAACTAATGGGTTTTTAAATTTCTTATTTTAAAGAGAAAAATAACAAAAGTTTCAGAGCAGGCTAATAGAAGAGGAATAAAATTAATATGTTGCATATTTTTACCTTTATAGTAGGTACTCAGAGTAGAATACAGGTATGAAAGATATAGGTATGAAATCTTGGCCAAACAATATCAGCACAAACTTTTGTTTTCAATGAACTAAGAGAAACTAGCTGTGTAACTATCTGACTATCTTGTGTATACATACATTCCCCCTTTTCCCTTTCCTCCATCACAGTTAAGCATGTACATTGTGATGGTTACCTTTAGAGGCCAACTTGACTGGCTTGAGGGCTACCAAGATGACAGGTAGGGCACTGCTTCTGGGTGTCTCTGAGGGTGCTTTAGGGGAGAGTAGCATATAAGTAGTGGGCTGAGTGGGGAAGATCTGCCCTCAATGTGAGCTGGCATCATCGAATCATGTGGCACCCTGGATAAACAAAAAAGCAGAAGAAATCCATATAAAAGCAGAAATGACCCCAAACAGTCAAAGCAACCTTGAACAAACAGGATGGGGGCTGGGGAAATGGCTTAGTGAATTAACTGCATCCCTAGCAAGTGCAAAGGCCTGAGTTCAATCCCTGGCTCCTCCAAAAACAAAACAAAAACAAACAAACAAAAAGATAATACTGGGGGCATCACAATAATCAATTTCAAATTAGAATACAAAGCCATAGTAACAAAACAGTATAGAACTGGAACAGAAAAATGGACCTAGAGATCCTAGAGATTCTATTCTTCTAAATAGAATAAAAGACATAGAAATAGTCCTAAAACCTACAACCATGTGATTTTTGACAAAAGAATTAACAGCATACACTGGAAAAGAAAAAAGACAACCACTTTAATAAATGGTGCTGGATTTTAAATGGATTTTCACATGCAGAAAATTAAAAGTAGATCCTTATTTACTTCCCTGCACTAAAATCAAATCTGAATCAAAGAATTAGGTGTAAGTTTGAGAAGCTTCAAAATTCTTAAAGCAAATAAAGGGGAAGTACTTGAAGTCATAGGCACCAACTGACTTCTTGAGTAGGTCCCTAAGGCAAAGATAAAAAAGAATATTAAGAATATATAAGTGGGACTAGCTCTACTTAAAATGTTTCTTCATAGACAACATACAAAACAGGAGAAAGTCTTTGCTAGCTACTCTTCTTTTTTTTTCTTTTTAAATGTATTTTGTACAGGGTCTCACTACACAGCTCAGACTTGTAGCTATCCTCCTGTTTTCAGCCTTCCCAGAGCTGGGATTACAGTGTGCACCACCATGCCCTGACTCAGTGGCCTGCTCAGTGTGCCTGTGAGCAGGCTGGTGCAGCATGTGGTGCTGGGGATCAAACTCTGGTCCATGTGCTTGCCTAAGCAGGAGCTTAGTCCACTGAGCTATCTTGCAGGTCCTCTAGCTACTGTTCTAATAAAGGACTAATGTCTAGATATTTAAAGAATTCCTTAAATTTATATTTAGAAAACCTTATCAATAAAAGGACAAATAAACTGAACAGAGAACTCTGAAAAGAAGAAATGTAAATGATCCATAAGAATATGAAAAATTCTCAACATCTTTAGCCACTGTGGAAACACTAATTAAAATTATATTGAGATTCCATCTTACACCAGTCAGAATAGTTACCATCACGAATGAAAAAAAAAAAAAAAAGAATACTGCTAGCATGTGGAGAAAAAGGAAACTTTCTATACTGCTACTGTGGAAATCAATATGGAATTTCCTCAAAAGACTAAAAATAGATATGTTGTTTAATCCAGCTATACCACTTTTGGGTATATTCCAAAAGAAAAACTACATACAATATAGTACATGCATATGCATGTTTGTAGAAGCATAATTCACAATGACTGAGCTGGAAATAATCTAGATGCCCATCAATAGATGAATAGATAAAAAGATTATATATGTGTATTTTTCCAGCCGTAAAGAATGACATCATGGGGCCAGGGAGATGACTCAGTGGAATAAGAGCTTCCCTGGCATGCGCAAGGGCCTGAGTTCAATCCCCGGTTCCGCCAAAAAAAAAAAAAAAAAGAAAAGAAAAAAGAAATACTAATGAATAAATAAATAAATAAATAAATAAATAAAAGCTAAAAAAATGATGTCATGTCATTTGCAGGGAAATGAGTGGAACTGGAAGAGATCATGTTAAGTGAAATAAGACAGTCAGAAACTTAAATAGTTCATGGTTTTTCTTATATAATCAATCCAAAGATAAATTTTCAAAGAAATAGATAGAGGAGAAATGATAGGAAATTAGAAGGTAGGCTTTTGGAGAGAGGGAAGGGAAAGGGAGGCAATGACCAAGAAATGGATGGGAATTAAATAAATCAAAATGTGATAAGTGTATATATCAATATACCAAAACAAATCTCCTTCTTTGGTATCACTAGTATGCATGAATAAAAAGAGGAAGAGAAAGGTAAGTTAGCTTCTGTGGCTTTCCTAGCCTTCCAACTTGAACCTACTTTTCTTGCTCTCCAGCTTGCAGATAGCCTATCCCGAGACTCTGCAGACTCCATCATTGAGTGCACCAACTCCCCCAATGCTTTCCTTCTTATATATCTATATCGCTATATTTCCTTTTGGTTCTGTCTATCTGGAGAACGCTGCTTAATACATGATTACTGGGAAATTTTCATGAGTTGGTTGGGTAGGAAAAGGGGTATTTTGCAGAGGTAGGAGGTTGTAGAATGCTTAAGTTAAGAGACAGCTGTCTGAGGTGGGGGTGAGGAACAAGGAAACTCTAGGGTCAGTATTCCCACCATGACTGAGTTCAAACTCTCACCATCACATCACGGAACAGTGAGGTGGAAAAGTGGCATGGTTTGCTTTGATAAGCTGGTAGTTACTTGTTTTAGCTCACTGCTGGAAGGAGTTGTGGCATTATAAAAGCAAATGAGAGAAAGAAGCGTAATAAGCATATTTTTAACATTTAAATATTCATAATAAGTAATGTTTATTAGGCCATAAAACAAGCCTCAAAAATATCAAGCTATTAGTAGACTTACTGATTATTTTCTCTATGTAATACGATTAACAAAATGAGTTTTTAGAATTTCTAGAGAAGATTCTGGTTCCAGGTGCAATGGAACAGGTACACTCTATCCTGTCTCTGTCACTGAACTATAGCCATAAAAGACAATGCACGAAACATCTACCTGAGGACTCTGAAAGGTCAAAATTTTGGTAGCCATCTCATTCACAGATGAGAATTCAAGTAATGCAGAACTGAGCTGCTAATTTGCCTCTCCATTTTTTTTTTCTTTTCTTTTCATCTTCCTTTGCTATCCCTGGCCAGTCCAGAAATAAAGATAGAAAGAACTACAGTGGAACACTCTAGTTCTGACTCGAAGAGCAGGGTTGGGAATTTAGTGGTTCCGGGTGTGGCTCGGTGGTGGAACACTTGCCTGAACTGCACAAGGCTTTGGGGGTGGATAATATGGTGTACAGACTTCACAGGGCACTAAGGGGTCACGGTTTTCATCTTTCTTTTCTACATTCCTTCATAGCCCAATCTTGGAGTAGAGCCATTTCCTCATCACTGTTCCATGAGGGGAAAAATAGATGTTCAGTGTTACAAGCCTCTGAGATGTGGACTGATTAACACATATGAGTTGATTTCAACACTGCTTAAACAGTAGCCCTTTGGGCAGGGTGTGGTGATGCATGCCTGTAATTTTAGCACTTGGAAGATTGATACAGGAGGATTGCTATAAACTCCAGGCCAGCCTGGACTATGAAGTGAGTTCTAGGTCAGCCTAAACTGCCTAGTGAAATCCTGTCTCAAAAACAACAAAACAAAACCAAAAAATTAGCAATTTGGAAATTACTTAATAACCATTAAAAAGAATGAATAAATATATGGTGGAATATTCATACAATGGAATAAAATGTGGTTAAATTTAATGAACAAAGACCTTTATGTAGCAATATATAAATCTTACAATGTTGAAGGAAACAAAATGCTCATGTAGAAGGCCAACAAGAGTACGATATAATTTATATAAATTTTAGAAAATGTCAATTATGAGTCTACGTTTCTTTTGAATACATATGGGGTGAAATTATTAAAACATGAGAAGAAGAATAAACTCTAAATTCATAAAAGTCTCAGCAGGGGTTGAGACGAATGAGATTCCTGAGGAGTGGGCCACAGAGCTTTTCCTACTTCTATAAAGTTTTGTTTCTTATAAAAAGAAGGAAGAAATTTTGAAAGTTGGCCAAGCTAGTGTGTGGCAGGTGGGGGCGGGGAGGGCATGAGCATTCTTGTCTGAATACTTCTCTGTAGGGTGGAGGTGGCACATAGTGCAATAAAACCTAACTTTGAAAGGAAAGATCTTTCTGTAGTTGTGCTTTACCCATAACTTTTTGGGCCCAGGAGCTTTAGGTGTGGGCAGAGGAGAAAGGGGGAGATTTTAAGAGTCTTACAGATTATAGAATAGAAAAGTAAAACTATAGGAATAAGAAGTTAAAAATATTTGCCACCTGGATTCATACCTGTGTCAAATGGGACTCAAATATCAAGTCGTGTGGTGAAAGTTAGCATTCAGCACTAGCTATTTCCTTTTTCTCCAATGTTAGTGATATTCATTTGAGTGCTTAAAAAAAGTGATTTGCTTAAAAACATGATTTGTTTTCAGTAAAAATCCTTGAAGGGGGTTTTGGGGAGCTAACACCGGAAGCACACTTTCCCTTCATTTCTTTTCTCTTTTAAGTGGAGCCAAGAAAATGACTGTGGTAAGGTGTGATTATCTCAAAATTTCATCAGCTTCTTTCACTCTCTTTAGGAAGAAGGCGTGGGTGCTGACTGGCTTCTGAAACCTGAGAGTACATCAGATTAGTTTGAAGAGTCTTAGAGAAGTACCATTTACCAGTCTCCACCCAAACTCTACTCACTTCAAATCTCCAAATACAGAGCAGGGCCTTTATTTTATTTA
>NW_004524690.1:7793186-7795794 GCF_000260255.1 Octodon degus
GTTTTTTTCAAAATTTTATTGATAAACAGCAATGAGACAGTTTCAAATCAAATCGGTAGTACAGTTTCAATAACTAACACACTGCATATATTCTTCTTAGTGGTTACTGCCTACAGTTATCTTTAACCCCGAAGAAGCACCCTCAGCAAAGCTCTACCATCTGAGAGTTCTTCTCCGTGACTTTCCCAATTATGGCAACCCAACCGAGCCTTCAATTTTGAGTTCCATTTAAAAGTTAGCATGTGTAGAAGATTTTCTTGCAGCTATGCTGAGTGTTTCTGTTCCCTGGATGTATACGCCTTCTATCACAAAGTGCGTTGCTGCTCTTCTATTCAAGGCGTAGGTGTGAAGATGCAAAGTTGAGGAGAGCATTGCTGTGTCAGCTGACGCCCTTCAAACTAAAATGATAACAATTCCACTTGAAAGAAAAATAGTATGCCTCTAAGGTGTGCCCACAGGGAAGAAGGACAGGGTCGGGGAGCAAATAGAAGGCAGTACAGCACCACTAGCTGCAGGCTTCTAGAAAGCATCTCCAGCTGCCGCTCTTCTGAGATATTATCCCGGAAGTCTCCAGAACAATGCATTGCAGTGCACGTAGAACAGTGTCAAAAAGAGGGAAGAATAAAAAAGTTTTCTAGCTTTTTCTGTTTCCTTCTTTCACTGGTAAAAGTTGGCTTCACTTCCTGCTTCTCTTCCTGAGGCCATTGAGGAAACAGGAGGAACAGGGAGACAGTGTGCACACAGGTTGGGCAGGTGTGGTTAGGGTGACCTTCCCTGCAGCTTGGCGCCTGAGGGTTAGCTGGTGAGCTGGTACAGTTCAGTGATGACCTAAGGCCTCCAGGTGAGAGAATGGAGCACACAGCCTGAGGTGCTGTGTAAGGCTGTGAGCCCCACGGAGGACTGGAAGCAGCTGCTGTGGCCAAGTGGCTAGCTGAGGAGTGATTTGCAGCCAACAATGGCCTTCCGTGTCAAAGGTGCTGATGAGCTTCTTAATGAATGGCCTTTTGCCAGTCTTCCCTGTGACTGTCATTGGTGTCATCTGGCCTTCTTGATGGTCTTCGATAGCACCAAACCAAAGACTATAGCCAGGCAAATCCAGGGGACACATACCCTGGGTCTGGCATACCACAGCTGTGGCACACACTATGTGTTATGTGGCTCTGGGTCATCTAACTGTGCCAGAAACAAGGAGGTTGCCAAACTCAGGTCTTGTCTGAAAAACACAGTGCCAACTTTAGAACTCTGTTTGGCTAAAAATGGAACAACCCCAGAAAGAGAAGCGATGAGTAGGGTGGACTGCAAGTTATCAGATATAGAAAATTAAAATTCATAGGCTTATAATGATACTTCTAAAATTAATTGAAAATTAAACCTTTTACCAGAAAAAGAGCCATCTAACTTCCCTTCCTTATATTGAGTTTCTCTAATTATAACCAGAGTTAATGATCAGAATTTCTTCCTTTTAGTAGAATTTGAGCTCATGTATGGATAAGGAATGACAGAATTGGCAAAGTTTCATTTAATAAGCTTAAATAAAGTAATGGATCAAGAATCAAAGTTTCTTAAAAACAACTAAAATATTGAGGAAAAAATATAAAGAATGAAGCCTGATAGCACTTGACTTTGAGATAATTTTTTTTAATTGGTGGAACTAGGAATATAACTCAGGTGGTGCTGAGCTATGTCTTCTACCCATTTTATATTTTTGTGTTGAAACAGTGCCTCATCAAATTCCAGAGGCTGGCCTCAAACTTTCAATCCTCCTGCTTCAGTCTAATCCCAGGTAGCTGGGATTACAGTCATGTACCCATTGCCTAGTTTGCAAATGGGTCTTATCACTACACACAGGAGAGACAGCCAGGTATTAAGTTCCTCCCATGAGGTATTAGTTCTTGAAATCTGAACTTGAACTGGCATAATTAAGCATCTTGATTTGCTAGTTTAATACAAGCAAGAATGATAGGAAGACATACTAAATGACATGCTGAGGATACAATCTTCCAAGTGAAGAAAATTCTAAGAGACAAAATAATAAAATTTTCAACAAACTGCATAGGAAAAAATGCATTCAGGAAAGAACAAATATTTAAAGAGGCAGATGTCAACTAAACATAGGGTTATACCCTTTTTGTTTGGGTTTTTATTTAAACAAATCTTTACTGATTTATTTATTTTTAGCACTTTTTTCTTTAATTTTTACCAGTCCAAGTTTTCATTTTTTTCTTTCTTCTTTACAACTTTTGCTAGCACATCTTTGCAGTGCATGATGATTACATTCACTGCAGGGAATTGGTGCCTGTAGGCAGCACATCTCAATTCTTTCCCCCACTGTATTCTATCCTCCTTTTAGTTCTCCAGTATTAGATTCATTTATTCATCTTATAAAACCTCATAAAATGAATCATCATATATACTGATTAAAAAACAGACTAATAGCCCAAAGAATCTATAAAACATGTAAGACAGATATATTAAGTCAAGGTTCTGCAAACTATTTTAAAATATATGTTTAAGGACTGAAGGTGTAGATAATGGTAGAGTACATGCATAACATTCTTAGGACCTTGGTTAGATCCCTGGCACATAAAAAGAAGGAGGAGGAGGAGGA
>NW_004524690.1:7795894-7824039 GCF_000260255.1 Octodon degus
GAGAGGAAGAAGAAGAAGAAGAAGAAGAAGAAGAAGAAGAAGAAGAAGAAGAAGAAGAAGAAGAAGAAGAAGAAGAAGAAGAAGAAGAAGAAGAGTTTAGGAAAATTGAACATAAATTGAGCATTAGGTGATATTTAAGATTTGTTGCTAATTTTGTCAAGTGTAATAATGACACTGGGAATATCCTTTTTAAAGTTCTAATCTACCATATACATATATGTCACATATCTACTTCTTATTTATATTTGTGTGTGTCTTTATCTATCTATGTCTATTTAGCTATGTATCAAAGAATTTGTGGACTAAATATGATAGGTGATATTTGTTTTTAGAATCCAGAAGAAGGCACAAGGAGTGGGGGAGGATTAGATTAGAAAATGGGGAATGCTGTTATTCATTATACTGTATGATCATATTTCTGTGATGTTTGAAAATTTCCATAATAAAATGATGTACCAGTTTGAATGCTGGATGTCTGCCACAGATCTGTATGTGAAAGGCTTTCTTCCCAGGTGACACTGTGGAAGGTGCTATTCATCTCTAAGAAGCTTCAGGGGGCCTGCCCATTAGCTCAGTTGTTTAAGTGCCTGCTCATGCAAATGCAGTCAGGCGCAGGACACCTGGGTTCTAGCCCCACCTCCACCTGCCTTACCAGAGCTACCCATAAGGCAGGCTGAGCCAGCCAAAAAAAAAAAAAAAATCCATCTCTAAGAAGGCCTCATCAGAGGCATGGCCATCAGGGGCAGGTCCTCCAAGCAGCTGTGCATCTCTGGTGGCTCTGCCTGTTTTCCTCCTGGCTTTAGAGCTCACATGGTGAATAGTTTGCTTTGCTACATACTCCTTTCTACAATGGGATAACCCAAGAAGGAAGCGGCTGAATTTTGGGCTGCAGCCTCCAGAACTATGAGCCAAAATAAACTCTTCTCTTTTTTAAAAGCATGTTTTTATTTTTTAAAGAGAGTACAAAATAGTACTAAAATATAAAAAATTGCAAGTGTTATAGAATCTCACTTAACAAAGTAATGATTTTCACAGTGTATGTTATAATACGTAGTGTTGTCTTCCAACCAGTTGTTCATATTACCAAATAGATGCATGCAAAATTGGAGGAAGAAAAAATGAAAGAAATGTATAAGAATTTAAGAAGAGAAAAAGTACAAACATTTGAAAAAAGGAGACAAAACAAATTATGTATTTTCTGCACCTTTCCACAGACCAGCAGAAATGCACAGTACAGTTGTCCAAACCATCCTGCTTATATACATAGATATAGCTAGCTCTTTCCCCCACTCCCTCTCCTGTCCTCAACTCAGTAACTCTTTCCTTTTGAATAAGTTCATTCCTCTTTCACAGTATCTATTGTACCCTTCAGATTACATTTTCTCTTTCAAACTCCCTTTTCTGTAAGTCTCTTGCTTGATGCACTTCATTATATGATGGAAAACTGACTAATAAAAAAGTTAAAAATTAACGTACGAGAGCACATTCTTCTCAAACCAACAGAACAAAACTGTTCTGTGAAATCAGTTAAACAAGGAGAAATTTAATATGAAGGAGAAAGAAATGAAGGGGAGCAGGTACCACTCTCTGCCCAAGAGTCGCAACCCACAATGCTCCGAGGTGATTCACCCCTCCCAGATTATTCTCAATGGCACACAGTCTCATGAGGTGCAGATTGTGCACAAGAATTCAGGGTACAGGAAAACCAGCTTAATGTTTCTCTTTTAGCTTTAAAATTCCTCCTCAGATATGAGAAAATGATTAATGATCATTAATACTTAGCTTGTTTTCATGAGAAAGCCTGTGGGAAAAACATTTTAAAAAGAATCTACAGAAACTAATCCAGCAAATAAGCCATGGTAGTCACTGTTGAGGACTTACATTACACTTTGAAATTAGGTAAATTTTGTTTGATAGAGTGGTGAGCCTGAAGATGAAATTTTCTTGTGTGCTTTATGACATAAAATTTACTATTAATTGATTTAAAGCTAGTTTAGCTTGTCCTTTTTGTGATGTTGTAAAATTAGCATCAGGCTAAATATTTTGAGATGCAGGTTTTGATTTTGGATCTGCCATTGAAAAGCTGTGTGAGTTTCTCCATGCTACCATGTTTGGGGCTTCACTTTTTATTTTTCAACAAAAGAGGGAATATACACCTGAGATCATCCTTCTAATTTTAGTATTCTATTTGTCCATGAGTAAGAATATATTCACTCCTTTGCATGCAATATTTAATTTACATTTAATGGCAAATTTATGGCATAGATAATTTTATTTTTCATATTTTATGGGTGCAGAAATCAAGGATTAGAATAAATGATCTGATGAAGTAGATTATCTTTTTTTTCTTTGTATTTTAGGGAAGGGTCTACAGGGTGCTCAGGGTCTCACTACTAGATCAGACTCTTAGTGAATGGCTTGTTTACACCTTCCCAAGAGCTGGGATTACCCTGGCCCCTGCACTTGCTTGAAGGCGCTTTAATCCACTGAGCTATTTGGCCGGTACTTTGAAGTGGACTCTCAATAGAAGTTGAAGGAGTTCATGTCTGTCTCAGTTTCTTGCTACTTACTGGCTCCATGTGTGCAACAGTTATCCTTGGTAGTTAAGTGAGTCTCAAAAGATTTAGGTTTTTGAAGTGTGTTGAAAATCTGAAATATTAGAGAAGTTTGGTTTCTTTAAACATCATGAAAAATTTACATCTAAGTATAAATCAGTATTTGTATAATAGCATTTCTAGGGCTGGCCAGAGAGCTTAGTGGACTAAAGCACCTACTTAGGCAGAGCATAGTGGCCGGGTTTGATACCCGGAGTGCTGTGCCAGCCCCACACCCAGGGGACTCTGAGACGGTGATTGAAACTGGGCGTGATGGCTCATGTCTGTAATCCCAGCGCTTGGGAGGCTGAAAACAGGAGAATCACTATGAGTCCGAGCAACATAGTGAGACCTTGTAGACCCTGTAGCAAGTAGGTTAAAAAAAAAAAAGGAGCATTTCTACTAAGTAAATTCTTTTACAACTGTGTGTGTGTGCGGATGTGTGTACTCACATAGGTGCATATAAAAGTCGCTCTCTTAAAAAATAAGGAAATTATATGATTAAGCATTTTCTCTTAAACATGAGATGTAAAATAAATGAAAGATTTTAAAAGACTAAGGTCGTTCATCAAACAACTATTTCGTGAGTGTCCACTGTAGGCCTTTTGTTCCAATGAATTTGAATCTCGTATGGCCCACGGACTACGTAGATGGGATTAGAGCTAGTTCTCAGATATATGCCCTGGGATAGAGCCTGTTATCAATTTATTTTCAAGCTCATTCCCTGCTAGACCACACAGAATGAATTTATCCTACTCATGCATAACATGGTGTAATACAAGTACTTAGTGAATAAACATTCTATCAGAATTAACATGAAAATATGCTCCTTTAGAAAACAGCTAGACAACTTTAAATCCATTTCAGCAGGTGAGCTTTCAAAGTAGCAGTACATCATGTTAATTATATTGTAAGGGCAATAAAAAATACAGCTCTTGTGTATGCTTAGGCAGATGCAGGAGCTGCTTTCCATCCCCGGGGTACCATGCTGGCCCCACCCCTGGGGCATGCTGAGAGGGTGAGTGAGACTGGACGTGGTGGTGCAGGCCTGTAATCCCAGGACTTGGGAGACTGAAAACAGGAGAATCACTATGTGTCCGATTGTGAGGCCCTGTACACCCTGTACTAAATACAATAAATAAATAAATAAATAAATAAATAAATAAATAAATAATGGTTCTTAGTGGTTTTTCTTGCATGCAGTAAGACAGCTGTTTTCTAGAAGTCCAGTCTCTGCAGGCAACACGAGCAATGTTATTGTTTTTCACTTTATACTTGTTTCTTTTTCGCAATGCTGGGGATTGCACCGGTCTTGTCCTTGCTAGGTGAAAGCTCTCCTATACACTCAACCTCTGGTTTTTACTTGATACTTTTAAAAGCACTTTGACTACATTGTATCATTTAGTTTTCACGTCAATTATTGAAGGGCACTTACATGTAAACACTGACTTAAGTTTTACTTGGAAGATGGACAATTCTCCCCCACTTTCGTCCTGATGGTGTCTGCCTGCTACATATAATGGTTGTTTTTACAAACAGGAAAATAGCTTAAAAAAAAAGGAAAAATCTTTGGGAACAGAATTTTTCCTATTTTACTCCAGCCATTTAGTTATAATAATAACAACATTGTTCACTGAAAATATATCCTTTGGGAAAAACTTTCGCACCAGTGGCACTTATTTAGATCTGAATGATCCCATGAAAGGGAAGGGAATTTTCAGGGCTGAACTTAGAGGACATGTTTCCCTATTGTAAGTTGTATGGCCATGAAAATTGTAAGCCTTTACAAGATGGTTTTTCTAATTTACAGTGCATTTTAATAAGCATAATTCAGTTATTTAATCCCCAGTAGCATCAAACAGAAAGCCACGCTGTAGGTGGCTGATTAATATTTTATGTTTATCTTTAGTAACTAACCATGTCAGCATGTGAAGATGTTCTGAAAGGAACAGCATATTCAAAACAGACTTCCTTTGCTGTACAATTCCTTGAGATATTCTACTTCTTGAAATGTTTATATTACAATTTTAAAATGTTGTACAGTTCATCCAAATAGTATTAGTGTCTCACATTTAATAAAATTACATAAAAGTTTAAAAGGATGGAAAATTAGCACTTCAACAACTGTTTAATAAAAGTTATTGTCCTATTGCCTTTGAATATATTAAAACTATCTTTCTGAGTGTTGTCTAAATCTGTAAGCCTTTACTGTGCCTGAATCTCTTGTATACCCAGACTGTCTGTGGAGTTGAGATCTTCCTGCTTTAACCTGGGATTTCAGAAATGTGCCCTCATTCTTGGCCTTTAATATACTTTAAAAATATATAGATGTGTTCCTCAATTCAATCTGGCTGCCAGAAAGACAGTACAGGGATTGCTTTCTTTAGTATGATAGTGCTTAAAATGCTTTTGAATAAACTAGTGCAGATCCTTTTTAAAGCCTCTCAAAGGGTTTTTCTCTACATTTTCCTTTATGTTAGCAATAAACAAGTTATTATCTTTGTCTGGGACTATTGTGGCTCTTTCTTTCTCTCTCTCTCTCTCTCTCTCTCTCTCTCTCTCTCTCTCTCTTTCTTTCTTTCTTTCTTTCTTGACAGTGTCTCATTGTGCAATTCAGGATGACCCTGAACTCATGATGTAGCCTTGGATGGCCTTGAACTGAGGCTGATCCTCCTTCCTGAGCCCCCACATCCTGGGATTACAAGCATGTACCACCACCTCTAGTCTGTACTGCACTATTATAGCGTACTTATTTCTATTTCCCCAACTCCTGATAAATGCCTTTGTTTCTCAAACCTTGGTTTTCTGGTGATACTTATTATATTGTAGACCCTTTTATTTTAAACGAAATAAAATAAATTTTCAGTCAAAATCATCATTAAGATGACTTAGAGTAATTCATTAAAGAAAGAGACCACTGTTATGGTTTGTGTCTCTATGTCCCCTCAAAGCCTCATGCAGTCAGTAAGGTTCTTTCAGAGGTAACTGAATCTAGAGTGTGTGATTGATTCATAGTGCAATGGTGGAATTAAGGGTGCTGGGACTAAGAGTGGGTGATTGCTGGATCAATCTGATTTGGTTAGCACTGATCTAATCTTGGTAGACTGGATACAATATAAGGGACAAGAAGAGGCCTGTCTCACTCCTCCTGATGCTTTTGCTATTTTCTGCAGCCATGGACAATGTCCCTTTGCAAGGTACCACCCTGTTCTTGGAGTAGGCCGATTATGGCCTGAAAACTCTGCAAACTCTGAGCTAAATAAATCTTTCTCTCTTAAGTTTGAGCACTGAAGGTTTTGTGTCCAATGAGACAAAATGGTCTCCAAGGTCTCCACTTGACCGTGTAGTTTGGAAGCCTTTGGGACCAGCTTGTGGGAGGGGTTTCAAAAGGTTCAGAGTTGTCAGTTGAAAAAGAAGAGCTGGGAGAGAAAAAGAATGAGAGCTGGAATGCCTTAGTAGTGTGTGGGAGTTTCTTCTGGTCAAAGCTCAGAAGACCCAGAAGGCTGATAGAAATCACACCGTAAAGACCAGGCTCAAGAGGCTTCTGCTGTGAACGAGAACTGCACTGGTTGTTGGATTCCAGACAATGCATGCTGTGGATTGGAGGAAAGTTTGTCTGCATTTTGTTCATGTCCAGAGACTGCCTGAGACTGAGGTTAAAAGCAGTGGACTAATTAAACTGTTAGAAGAAATTTCAAGGCAGTCTCATGTTGAGGTGGTGGCATGGCTGTTACTGGGGACTTTTAGGTAGATTTATGTTGAGAATCATGACCAAAGAGCCCAGTAAGGTGATTTAAAATGTTGTAAGTATGGCCACAAAGAAGTTCCAGTAAAGCTGTGAACTACACAGATAATCTGAGAAGAGCTCAATTCCTGAGGACAGGAGACTATAAAAGATGGCCTGAGGCTGTCAAAAGAAGCAGGAAGTCTCTATCCTCTGCAGCCTCAAAACTGCAAAATGAAAGACTTTACTTTGAGGAGAAAGCTGCAGAGCACCATGCTCCAGAATAGTGGTGGCTGAACCATTCTAGAATGGTGGTAGCATGAAAATTTCTTATTCAGAATTGGATTCAGAGTGCCCAGCAATTCAGGCACTTGACCCCGATGGGCAAGAGCATGGGAAGGCTGACTACTGTTCCAGCTGACAGCAGATCTTGGCGCCATCCACCTTGTGCTAGTTTTAGGCCCATACACAGTGCAAGAATTGTAGGATTAAGGGTTAAGGAAGCTTCTTACCTGATTTCAGAAGGCCTGGGAGGCCAGTGTGTCCTTGGGGGAGCAGTCTGTGAAGCTGTGGGGATGAAGCTGACAGTGCAATGGAGACCCCAGAAGTTTGGAAAAGCCAGGAAAGTGGATCATCTTAGGAAACCTGCCAGGAGGGAGCAAGCCAGCCTCAAAGAGAAGCCCTGGGAACTATATCCACCAGATATGCCATAGGGGTGGAACCACACAAGCCCTTTGGACCTTCCAATTTGCAACTGATTGCCTCAGGATGTGGAATTACTGGACTTAATGTTTGCTTTGCTGGATTTTGGGAATGCTTGCTACCAATCCTTTGTATCCCCTACTTTGTAACATTTGGAACTGAAATGTTTATTTTGTGCTATTGAATGTTGGAATGTTGAATTTTCTTTTCATTTGTACAGAGGCTCACAGCTAAGAGTCTACCTTAAGTCACAGAGAAGACTTCAAACTTCCATTTTTCAGCAATACTGAAACTCGTGAAACTTTGGTAACTCTTGGAGGTGGATTAAATGCCTTTTCTTAAAGGGGTGTGCATGAGCCTTTCCAGTAGCAGTGAGGGTCACCTTATGATTTGTGTCTGTGTGTTCCTTCAAAGCCTCATGGAGCCATATGATTTTTTCAGAGGTGGCTGAATCTAAAGTCATGTGATTGATTTGTAGTGCAATGTTGGGTTCTGGGATTAAGGATGGGTGCTTGTTGAATCAGTCCACTGATAGATTGGCATCACCCTCACTCTGGTCGACTGGATACAGTAAAAGGGACAGAAAGAGGCCTGTTTCATTCCTCTTCCACTGCCATGAGCTGGTGCCCCTCTGCCATTGCCACCCTGTCCTTGAGGCCAGCCAGTTGTGGACTGAACCTCTCCAAACTGTGTGATAAATAAACTTTTCTTCCTTTAACTTTGGGCATTGAATATTTTGTCTTAGCATGAAGAGAAAAGAGACTAAGACAATCACATTTTGTAAATATTTTTGCAATGTTGAAAACGTTTAACATTTTATGAGGCAAGAGCTGCAAGTAATCAGGACAGGCATCAATTATAAAGGTAAACAAAGTCTTTCTGGCCATTTCAATACATGGAGACATTAACCCTTTAGTTGCTTGATAATGAGAAGATAGAGGGCCGGGGAGATGGCTCAGCGGAATAAGCACTTCCCTGGCAAGTGCAAGGGTCTGAGTTCAATCCCCGGTTCCACCAAAAAAAAAAAAAAAAAAAAAAAAAAAAAAAAAAAAAAAAAGAAGATAGAGATAGGGAGGAGTCAAAGAGGAACAAGGAAGCTTCCAGGAGACTCATAATTTGGCTACAAAGCAGGATTCTTTCACTTTGGTACTACCGATGCTTTTCTTTTTCTTTTTCTTTTCTTTTCTTTTTTTTTTTTTTTTGAGGCAGGGTCTTATTATGCAGTTCAGGCTGGTCTTGAGCTCTGGTGTGTCTTGAATTCCCAACCATCCTCCTGCCTCAACCTCCTGAGTGCTGGGTATGTGCCACCAAGCCTGGCCTAATGATGATTTTGGGACCTTTTTTATTTATTTATGTTTTGTCATTGTTGAGAGCTGTTCTAATGTCAGATGTTTAGTAATACTTCTGGCTTCTAACCTCTCGGTGCAATTGTTACTATCTTTTCTAGACAAGCAAAAGTGTCTCCAAATACTTGCAGATGTTTCCTGGGAAGCAGTCACCCTAACTGAGAGATGTTGATGTCATTGGGTATAGCAATATATTAACAAAGTTACATTCCTACTATTTTTCAATGTCTTAAAGTATCATCCTTTTGTGAGTGCTTAGTAAGGATTTGTTGAATAAGTGTATGATTCAAATAATTGGTCAACTCACTGGTCATAATATTGTAGGAAAAGTTGATTCATAAATTATGTCTTATATTTTGACTGTGGGAGCATCATGAGTTATAAATGAGTACATGCTTACTAAGCCCCTTACATATGTTGGTCCCGATATTGGGATTACTGAAGAACCGAGCCTAGAGTGTTGCCCGCTTCTCATTGCTCTTGACCAACTCATAATTGCAGGTAAGTCCTGTGTTTGCCTCCCTCGTCACAATCTCTGTCTGAACCTGAACTGAGTGTCTTCTGTCCATGTATATTCTACACCCTACACTTGGATGGAGGGCACAGACCTCAGTCTTTGCTTTACCTTACTGACAGGCTCCACTTCTTATCTTTTTTTTTTTCTTTTTTGGTGGAATCAGGGATTGAACTCAAGCCCTTGCACTTGCCAGGGTAGTGCTTATTACACTGAGCCATCTCCCCGGCCCTTCCACTTCTTATCTTAATGAATTAGATAACCATCACCTTGTTCATGGTGGTAATTTAGATAACTTTCTCCTACAACCCCTCACTGCAAGCAATAATTGCAAATTTCGGTTAACCACTATGTAGTTTGGACTTCATCCCTTCCAGGAGGATGTCTTCTCTGCTCCACAGGAGTAATTATAGCTCTTGACCGGTCTTTCCAAGTGAGCTATCTTCTCTCTCAATCCAAACTGTTTCCACTGCTTCCAGTGTCATGATTTAAATGGCAGTTTAATGCCTAATAAACCATCTCAGTTCTCTAAAGAATACAATCTCAGTCCTGTAGCAACTTTCTAGGCCCTCCCTAATTTGTCCTCTCCTCAGTCTTGGAAACTCCTAGTTAGAAATGCATCCATGAGCAATTCTGAGGAGCCACGAAGACTGTGTCATCACATGATCAACTTGTTCCTTTGACAAAAATACCCTCCTCACCTTTTGTTGTCTAACCAAGTCCCCATCCTCATTTCCTGTGGTATGTCTTCCAGGTACCTTGGTCAGTGTTGCTCAGCCTGTGCTCAGGAGCTCTTTCATTTATGTTCTTACAGGCTTTACTTAATTGTAGTGCTCAGCCTGGGTTGAAAGGATCTGTTTAACTGTGTGTGGTTTGTCACTATGGCATGGGAATATGTCAAAGTTACCTTTATTTCCTTACTTCCTAATATAGGTACTCAATAAGTACTTCTAGTGTGGTTTCAATTTTGGAAAACTTTAGATATACAGATACAGAAACAAAGATAGTAAAATTCTTTGCATCTGACATTTTATTGGTATTTTCATCCACTTGGCCACACACACACAAATATTAGCATGAAGTTTAACCATATCGCTATACTACATAAGGAAAATACACTTGCTTTTCAAGTTTTGGGGGAAGTGGGAAGGATATGAAATGAAGGGCTAAAGAAAGAGAAGGGATGACAAAAAATATGCTTTGATAATTACAAAACCTTAAAGCTATTCTCTCTGAACCTAAAACTCCACTGCTACTGGTAAAACTTTAAAAAATAGAATGGAAGTCTAAATATAACAGTTCTGCTTACTGCCTTTTATAAACTGTGACCAGGGTGCACCTCCCTTTCCATAACATTCTCCCCACCATCTCTTCTTCACCACCAAGACATATTGAAGGAAAAATTAAGCCCCTCTCTTTCTTTCTTTCTTTCTTTCTTTCTTTCTTTCTTTCTTTCTTTCTTTCTTTCTTTCTTTCTTTCTTTCTCTTTCTTTCTTCTGATCCTTTCATAACTCTTGCTCAGTTAAGGCCATAAGGCGAGCAGATGGGCTTGGTTTTAAAGAAGTTATAATACTTGGGCTGAACTTCCCTACTCCTGTTAATTAGGGCCCTGAAGATTTTTGTCACAAAAGCACAATTTCACAACCCCCCAACATTACAGATGTTGATATCCAGGCCCCACTGCAGCTACCTATGCATGAGACCACTAGATGGACATACTGTTAGAAAAAGAGAAAGAATAAAAGGGGGCATAGCTAAGGTTTAGATTCTCTAATCCAGTCGGTGAAGCTCTGGAAGCTTACTGAGTGAGAAGGAAGCTTGCTGCTTCCTCACTGGAAAGTGCTCCTTTCCTTGCCCATCCTGTGCATCCCATCTTTGTCCTTGTCGCTTCTGGGAGAAATAGTGTTAAGAAGTCACAACTCAGCTGATATGCTGTGGAAGACTTACCTGTGCTGGCTTATTATTCTGATCCTAAGCCTTACCTGGTACTCACTGAAAGACCACTTAAGAATCGAAATAGAGATGACAGTGTAGAAAAATAATTACTGTATTTTCATATTGATTCTTGAGTATGGCATGAAACTTGCAAATCAGTGAGGATTTACCTTACAGCCTGTCAGCAAACAACATAGGAATATCACAGGTCCTTTTCTTTATAGTCTTAAAAAGGACCTGCACTTTCTCAATTCACATACTAGTTTACTAAGCTTGATGAATGTAGTCAAATATGGAGTGATGACTCTATGAATGGAATACCTGCCAACCAAGGTCATCACAGGGAAGCCACAGTGATCTTAAGTAACATGGTGTGGTCGAAGGAATATAACTTTTCAGCTAATCAGGCCTAAGTTAAGATCTAACTTTCAGTTCTTACTGGTCATGGGACTTTAGGTAAATCACTTGTTTTCATTTATATCTAAAATTGGAGAATCAGTAAGGGCCTGGCTGTTAGATCTGGTGGTGTTTAGAAATTTGAGCTTAAGTTGTTATTGTTTAGTACATGGTACCTCCTCCTGAGGTTGATTCAATTAGTTTCTCTAAAATGTACAGCCCGTGTTTCGTAGGCCCTGCTTTGTGCCCTTGAGCCTTTATTGGCCCCTTGCTTGCCCCAGTCTTTTGTGGGACTTCACCAGATTGACGGTCGTTTTGGGGCTCAGTTTCATCTCTGAATCTGTAGCCCAAAGGAATGAGATGTGCTCTTCTTTACTTGATGAGTATTTTAGATGTGTATCATTTATTTTTATTTTCTTTTTTGGAGGGAATTGAAATACAAACAACAAGATTTGAAATATATATATATATATTTCTTTGTCAAACACACTGATATAAAATTTTTATGTGGGTGAAAAAACTATCTTTCAAGAATGTCCAAAAATATTAAAGATCAAAGATAATTTTTGGTCTAATTGTAAAGTACTAATTGAACACTGAGAGGATTGATCTTAATTGGAACTTTAAAATATATTGACAGAGGAACCTCGGGTTATACTATACTAATTTTGGCCTATCTGATAAGTAGTAGTCCCACCATTCGTGGATGGCTAAACGAAGATTGCTTGAGTTAATGAGGAACTTAGTGCAGTGAAGGGAAAAAAGAGTTTTCAGTAAGTTCTTCCTTCTTTCTACCGACCATGCATCAAGCTGCTAGGAGCCCTGCTGGTCCTTTCCATGCCAGAGTTTACAATTGATGAGCACAAGGGGAGAATTGCGTCCACATTTTCCATTTGTTTTCCATGCAGGGGAGGCTGTAGGATTGACTCACAGGGTTTGAAGGGAAATTTTTCAAAATCCTTTGTTTTTTTCTGGCCTTTGTGTACTGATTGCCAACAAGATCTGCTTGGTGGATATTAACTCTGCCTGTGGAGAGTTAATAGAACTGGTGCCTCTCCCATCCATTTTGTGCTCAGAGAATAAACTACTAAATAAATCTTCATATTTAATAAAAACAAAGCCCAATAAAGAATAAAAGTTACCTAGTTTTGCACTCTATTCCCATTCAATTAACACCTCTTGTCCAGGTCTAGTGTTTGAATGATTTTAAAGACTCTATGATTATCTTTGGATACTTACTCTTCATGACATACTATTATTTTTTATTCACCCATTTACCCACTCTGTGATATATTAATCACACTCTGCCACCTTTAGCCCCACCCTGTCCATGTGCTCCACTGCTATTAAATACTACTTTTCCTGGAAGACTTTGAATTTAATTTGAAGGTTTCCCCATCTGTTGATGGAATGTCAGGTCTGGGTAATATGAAAAATATATTATATTGGAGCAGGCAAGATGGCTCAGTGGTTTAAACACCGGCCTGGCAATCACAAGTTCTGAGTTCGATCCCTGGTGCCAAAAAAAAGCTTCTATGAGAGATATTTTCTATTGGAATGTCAAGAAGGTCAGGGAGTGGAATCAAAAGATCTTAGTTTTAGCATGTACAAAGATAAAAGATTTGGTTTTGTAAATGTCCTGGGCATAGGTGGTAAGGGGTTGAAGCAGTAATGACAGCAGCAGTGCATTAACCAAACAGTAGTCATTATTCGTTGAGTATTTCCAGGTACCAGGCACTGCTCCAAGTACTATGACTCTAAGGAACATTGCAGTAGCTCATTTGCATGGCATCACAGGGACAGAAAAGTGCAACGGTCTCCCCCATCCATTGCAAAGGCCAAGACCTGTAACAAAAGATAGGTTTTTTTGTTTTTGTTTTTTTTTAGATAGGTTTATATGATAACAGCATGACAGCTTTACTCCACCAAGTTTTCTCTGGTACATGAGCCTTCAGAATTCTCTCCAGCACTTACTGTCTGGAGGGATAGAGAAACCCCCCAAACCTCAGGTCATCACCCCTCTTTTTTGTAATCTGGTAATTTATGCATCACTAACCTTTTGTGGTTTTAGTTTGCTTGGTGCTACAAATATGAATTCAACAGCACATTATAATGGAGCATGCCTAATGCTATAGAAGGGAAACTGGAATAGAGAATATGGACCATTCAAGAGGTAGCAGCACCCCAATGTCCAGTCTACCCTGATTGTAATGCTGAAATCTCTACCGTTAGCAGAACATGGGCCACAGGCACCTGAAGACATGCAAGCATGCCGTAAGTTGAACCCATAGCCTGCCTTTCACTTCTTTTAGGAGTCTCCCCAGCCCCAGATGCATACAAGCCAAAACCACTCTGTCCTCAGAGACTGGGAATTTCCAATCTCCAGATCACTCAGGTAATTCACACAACTCAGTAAAGTTCCATTCTATTTCACTTGTACCCTTGTCTCTAGGGTTCTTCTGGAATACACCTAAGAGAAGGACCCAGAAGCGGATGAATTGAGGCCTGTTTTCATGCTTAAGCCCCATGAGGAAAGGGTAACCCTGTAGAAATGTGATTGGACAAGGGGGCTGTTGAAGTCAATGATGAAAGCTTGAAGAAAGAGTTCACCAAGGCTTGCCTGGTTAGATTCTTCTTGGCCTCTTTGTGCTATCTTCTTTTCTCCTACCTCCCTTGTAGGGAGAAGAGAAGGTAGAATAATGACCTTCTTAGCTTTTATGGTTTGCTTTAGGGGAGAGAGTTCTAGTATCAACGACAGAGTTTTAGGGAAGATGGATTCTGGTCTTTGTGACTCACTTTAGTGGATTAAAAGGAGTGACAGTTCAGTAGCATAAATGCCTGCCTGGCAAGCGCAGGCTCCTGAGTTCAAGTCCCAGTATAAATAAAAAAAGGAGGGAAACAGAAGGGTAGGATAAGATCAGAGATAGACTGCATTTGAGATCTTCTTAAGTTCTTTAGTTTAAAGCATTCAGCATACCGAAGGCCCAAACTTTGGGGTATCATTTTCTAAGTCTCAGCAACATTTAACTGTGTGACACTCTTAAATGGAAGGTAATAATATTCTACTCAAAAGAAATATTCAATGAAGGTCGTGCCAATCTCAAACCTACCTAAGATGCCAGGTTATGTGTGTGCATTTGCCCTAGTCAAGAACAGTGCCAGCATTAATCCCCTGTAGGGACCCGTATCAAAGTGTGCACCAGGGGCCAGAGGATCTGCTGGAGAGTTCATTTGATCCTATTTATGGGAGCTGAGCACATCTTTTCATTTAGCAAGAACAATGGATTAAAGTAACCAAACAGGGGAAGTTAAATGAGATCCAAAACCTTCCTAAAATATGCTCAAATGTTGAGCCTGACTGTTGAACGCCAATGTTGTAGTTAATACTAAATGAATATCTGCAATACATTTTTGAAGTATGCTTTCTTTTAGTGTCCATCATAATTGGATTTAATTTTGTACTTTGCTTAACATTTTTTTAGTAGGAAGGGAAATGTGCTCAGGACTTGTTCTAATGCTTGCATTCATTCTTTTCTGTTATTATGAACTGACTCACTCAACAAAATATTTAATAAAGAACAGGAACTATAGATTTTATCATAGACCAAGCTGAGTCAATTTGGGTATGTGATAGTAAGCTATCTTGCTGCTATATAAACTGTGTTTTCATCTTGCACAACATTGCTCAGGAAGAGGGTGAAGTCATGGCAGTGCAGGCTGTGGATATAAGGAAGGACATACAGACCGTGACTCTGCTGGGTGAACAGGTACAGGTGGGATTCGAAATTCTGGGTGGAAGTGAGCGAGGGTTTGCTAAAAGACTTGAAGCTGAAGATTTTGTTTTCTCTCATCATAGCTAAAGAATGAATTTCTCCTTAGCAAAAACAGATATTGAGCGATGAGATTATTTTGATTGATCCTTGCTGTCAGCCTTATCTACCACCTATGTGACCATCCTTTGAAGTCTTTAAAAAAAAAAAAAACTGGAAAATAATCTGACCAATTGTGAGATACAGCTTAACTGTTCATGAGGTATATGATATGTGTCAAAAGAAGGGATTAAAAATGTTTGATATATTTTGCCAGAGAGACAAATATTACCCTGGCAAGATATTTATCAACATGCAGAGACTATAAAACACATAGCAGTCATATATGCTAGGCCATGAAAAGAGAGGAATGCAAATTTTGTTTTAGGCACCAAGCAGTGCTTCAAGGTAGGTACTGGCATGTATTTATTGGAGAGCTATGAAATGTCGCCTGCAATTTCAAGATTATTGTGGATTTGTTATCTTTGGTTAATCCTTGACACTTGGCAACTTTGCCAAAGTGTAATTTCTACTCTCATGTGAACTTCAAATCACCAATATTTTAAGTTAAGAACATTATCAAGATAATAGGGTGCACTTGAACAATAACAGTGATGTGACACAAAATACATGTCTTGATAGCGCCCACTGACAAGTTAGCCTGCACTGTGACTGTCAGATTAGCTAGCTTTGGGCCTTGGAGAAAGGAATAGAGTCATTATTTTAATCCTAGTGGTTATTTTCATGGTATTAGTAGTTATAGTTAATTTGTGTGCTAGCTATGATCCAACTGAGGTACAGCCCTGCGATAGTCTAGGAGTCGAGGAGCCTCCCTGTGAGGGCTCTGGGAGGCCAAGAAATACTGTGAGCCACTAGACCGCTAGCGTGGCCGCAGGAAGCGACATGGTTAGCTGTAACTCTGTTTCACAAATGTTCCTGGAGCCATTACAGAATGGAAAGTGTTCCAAAAGAAAAGAAAAATAAGTTTCACAATTCAAAATACTTACATGTTGACTTCACCACTAATTTTGATGACATTTTCCTTTGAACTTTGTGATTTTCATCTTCAGTATGGTGAAAAGGAAGCAGCTCTGGCTGAGTTACGAATTACAAGCTTCTTACTACCAATGAATTGACAGCAATGAACAGAACGAGCGCTTTGATCTCTAATAAGAGAAATGACCACCTGTGAGCAGGAAAATGAAACCAGAGGTAGGATTCATATTCCCAGAGAATATAACTAGGGTAGGGAATAAAGCAAAAATAATCATTTCAGATATCCTTACTATTAGAGTGAGTTTCCTTTTTAAAGCAAATAATGGAAAAAGGAGAAAAGCTTGAAATTTTGCAGCCCACATAGCAAAGAAGGGTCTTTGCCAGGCAAGGTGGCACAGGCCTGTGGTCCCACCGCGTCTGGCTGGGGCCCGTCTGGGCAGCTTAATGGACTCCATCTCAGAACAAAATCCGAAGGGTTTGGTGTGTGGTAAAGAAGCCCTAGGTTCAGTCTATAGGATCCTTCCCACCCCCAAAAAGGAAAGTGTTCATTTTGTTTCAATGTTTAAAAATCCCCAAATAAATTAGGAGAAATGGTGATATTAGAGAAATCAACCTTAAGGGCTGTAATTTTTATGAAATATGACTCTCCTTTAAAACTTTGCAGAAAAATCTAAGAAGGAGCAAACACTTCTAAATTATTTATGGTTCTTAATATGTTCTGGCCTTTCATTTCTACTTTCATACACTTTGCTTTTATAATGTTTTTATTTACTGGATTATGAAATAATGAATACACATTATTGGACAAGTGACCCAGACCATAGTCAGCAACCTTTTGGTTCTTCTGGCACAGTTCCACATTTTTAGGAAGAGGGAAAATGCTCAGATAAAGTCATGAGTGTTTAATGTCTTCCCATCTAGCACATCAACACGGCTCCATCTGCCCAGTGGCCTGCGTGTGAGCATTACCTGGAGATTCTCGCAGTAGCTAGTGCTAGTGGTTGCGTCTGCAAATTTCCTGCATGCGTGTGTGGCTTCTACAGACCCAGTTCTTCTTCAGACCTTTAATCATGCACACAAGTGGGGCCAAGGCATCCAGGAAGTGTGTGTGTGTGTGTGTGTGTGTGTGTGTGTGTGTGTGGTGCACGGATTGCACACAGGCACTGGGGATGTCAGCGTTTGTATGTAGTTTACATTCCAGGCCAGTTTGTTCTGTGCAATTCAGAAGAGACAGCCATTTTCCATTCTCTTGTAAATTTGATTTTTCCTTTTAGAGAAAGAAAGTATTACTGTGCTTTTTTTTGTCCCTGGTGCAGATTTTTAAAAATGCAACTTTCCTCAGGGACAGGGATGATGTCTTCTCAATTGCTTGGCTGATGTGTCACATTTTTAAAAATCTGCACCAGTGATAAAAAAGCCAGCAGTAACTCCTGGATTTTTTTTTTTTTTTATTTTAGGAAAAGGTCTACAGGGTATGCAGGGCCTTATTACTAGATCGGACTCATAGTGATCTGTCTGTTTATAGTCTCCCAAGAGCTGGGATTACAGGCGCTCACCACCACACTCAGTCTCTAACTCCTGGTTTTTAATGACCAGTGCAAATCACTGTATGAATGATAGAACCCCATAGCTTGTCTATTTATTCAGAAGAGGGCTAGTACTGAACTGAACTAACCATACTTATTTTGTGCAGCACCACAGTGGCCCCTCTGTGGCTGTCTCACTCAAGTAGCATCTTTCTTTTGATGTGCTAACGCCTTGTGCCTTCGTTGCACTCTCCCCAGGACCAATAGGGCGGCAGGCCTCCATGGGCACACTACACCTGCCCTTGCCCTCTGCCCCCACCAGCAGTCTGCATGGAAAATGACCTCAGACCTTTGCGTCCAAGTTCATTACAAGCCCTTTTCCTTTTACTTAATCAAAGTGTCCCGGACCTCATTAATCAATCCAGAGACCAACCAGGCAATTGAGAGGAAAATTGCCCCTGTCCCTGAGGTTTCCAGTGTTTGGCAATTACTGAACAGGTGGCAGACACTTCCTCTGTTTACACTAGCAAAAGGCAGAGAGCCTTCCCAGGGACTTGATAAATATCAGCTACGTAAACATGCCTGGGCCACCTCCCTAGCAGCAGAGATGTTGAACAGCAGACAAATTCTGATGAGTGAATGACTGGGCAACTAGTAGTTCCATTGTCAGAGACTCCTTCATGTTAGGGGGCACTTAGCAGGGCTCATCTTATCAGCAAGCTGTTGCCTAGTTCACAGTCTCTACCTCAATGCAGAGAGATTCCTGGGTGCATTAACTGATCTGATTAAGAAGATATCTATGTACCTGGCTGCGGAGTGGCCCATTTACCTGTTTATGAAGACACAGGATTCAGACTAAAGGTGGCTGTGGTAGACATACCCTGTTCTATGAGAAATCTTTTGTCCCTTTAATCATCTGGAGGTGTCTGAGAGGCTGCCCCTTATTGTACATTGACTTTAATCACTAAATGTCAGTGCTGGAGCTAGAGATCATTGAGTTACTTCGGCTTTGTTTCCTAACCATCAGGATCACTTCTTTGTCTAGTGATTTGGGTCAGTTTTATTTTTGCTTTTGTTAGGTAGTTTATGGTAAGTTTACCACACAAGTTATCTCATTTAATTTGTCATGATACATTAATAAATTATTTTATTATTATTGTTTTGTACAGGATCTCATGAGGCAGCATGGACCTGTAGTGATCCTCCTATTTTCAGCCTCCCTAGCACAGGTGTGCTCCACCATGCCCGGACTCAGTGGCTGGCTTAGTGTACCTGGGGGCAGGGCCAGCGTGGCATGTGGTACCGGGGATTGAACCCTGGTCCCTGCACTTCCCTAAGCAGATGCTTAGTCCACTAAGCTATCTTGCCTGTCCTAATAAATTATTCTTATGTATCAAAATTACAAATGTGAAACATAAAAAAGTTAACCTTTCTTTTATATAAAGACCTATACTTCTTCCACTACTGTGAAGGTTCTTGTCTTGAATGAGGGGAGAGTGTAAGGTACAAAATATTTTGAGATTTTATTTTACTTCTTTGGAAACCAACCACCTATTTGTTTTAGTCTGTCTTTCATTTCTAGAAAATGTGATCTATTGCTCTACTCTCCTCTTCCCAATCCAGCCTGCCTTCTTAGAGATAGTTTTAGCTTTAAGGATGCCTTTTCTTTATTAATGCCACTCCTTATAATCTCATATTTGTACCATTTTATTGGATACTTGGAAGCAAAACTCAACTCCTAAAATGAAATTGCATAGATAATCAATCTATTGGCTCTTTAAAGGTGTTCATGTGCTACAATAAATATGTAAAAAGTCAATTAAATAGCAACATAATGGTACCATTTGATGGAATTCGTGTGGGAGATCTTGCTTATTTCCTAAAAGTTTGAGCTCTTCTTTCTTAACAGTATCCAATTATAAGCAAACACAGGACTACTGAACTGAACCAGAGACTACATTCCTGTTAGCTCCTGTGGCTGGCTTTAGTATTGTGACTAATTTTTTACTTAAGGTCTATGAGTGCAGGTAATGAGCATAATTGCTCTATCACTGGTCTAGAAGGAAATTGCTTGCCTTCTGCTTCCGGTCTTCCTTCCTAAAAGCTGAATCATGGATGTGGCACTGATTCAGAGGATGAGGCAAAATTAACATACGAGACAATAATTCCCATTTGCTATCCTTGGACCCTTGGAGACTCCTGAAATATTTTCTATGAATCTACACTGTTCAAACTATTTCAAGCACTATTTCAATAACAATTTTATATTTCAATATTTAAATACCAATTTTATATTTCAATATCAATATTAAAGCATTATTTGTTCCTTAACTGAGTTAACATTTACATTGACTATGCAAAAGCAGTAACAGGGAAATAGTCGGCACCTTAGCTTGAATTAAGTTGCTAATGATAACCTGCTCTTACATGCTTCACTGTTACACCCAGAAGAAAAAATGCCAATGTCACTTAAAATATTCTAAATGAAATTGTAACAGTAGTCAATATTGTTAAGGGTAGGAACTTGAACACATTGCTTTTAATGGTCCACATAAAATTATTGCATGCAGAAATCCAGTGGTTGTCTTGATCTTGTGCTGAAAATATGCTGAGTCACTCAGTTGTTTTTAAAATGTTAAATCTTTTTTTACTTGAAGAAACAGCTGAAAGATACATTGTGATTTGGGCTGGTTATGTAGTGGCATGTTTTCTTACAAAGGAATGAAGTAAGACTATTGCTTCAAGGAAAATAACCAACAGTGCCAGGGATAAAATTCAATTATTAAAATGAAAATTAGAACTAGAAAGCTTGGATCTACTGCTACGAGCTAAATAGTGTCCCAATAGTAAAAGACCTTTCTGATGAAATTAGTGATGCTGTTAAATAATATTTTAACATTGCATAATGGATCATTATTTTCTAAATGATGAATATGTAATGTCACAAAATCATTCACAAAGAAAAATATATTCAGATAGCAGTATAGGTCAGTGAATTTTCATGTAAAAGAATATGAAAAGTTCATTGGTGTTGCTTTAGTCTATGTTAAAAAGAATGTTTTAAAATCCAGCACTTAATCAAATGTTGGTACATTATTTAATAAGCAATGTATAGTTATCTGAGAAGTGATTTGAAATCATGTTTTCAACAAATATGTATGTGACTACATAAAGCTAGATTTACATCATTTAATTCAATCAAAATAACATCTTCACAACAGATTGAATGATGTGGCAGGTAGAAGTATACAGCTGTCTTCTATGAGGCTTTATTAGAGCGATTTACAGAATGTCAAATGTCATTCATCTCACTAAACCTTAGTTTGTATTTTGGAAAATAAAGTTTTTTTCATAAACGTCTGTGTGGTTCGTGTTGACACTAATGGTTCTATTAATGTTACAGCAGGCTGGTAATGATTCCTCAAAGATGTCTGCCTCCTAGCTGCTGGAACCTGTGGATACCTTACTTTCTAAGACAAAGGGACTTTGCTGATGGGCTTAAATTAGACTTTGGAAAACAGACGATATTCTGCAGCAGAAGCAGCTGAAAAGGGCAAGGAAATTTCAGAAAGAATGCAACCCTGCCAATAAGTTGATTTTACTTGATTTCTAAGTTTAAGAAATATAAACTGGTGTGTTGTTTTGGGCCCTTAAAGTAGTGTTCGTCTGTTGCAGCACAAGTAGGAGCTAATATAGTGCTATTTTTGAAATAATTAAATAGTCTAAACGTTTTGTTTTCAGTAAGGATGCAGTGAATGCTGATACATGTAAAACACACAAACCATGCATAGCTTTTTGGCATCCTCTGGCTGCATGCTGTGGTTGTCCCAGGTTCATGTGCTGGCACCTGGCCTCACTGTGGCCATGTGAGGCAACTGAAATTTTAAGAGGGGGTAATTAGGTTATGGGAACCTTACCCTTATGAGTAGATTGGTGGTGTCTCTTTGAAGTAGGTCAGGTCTTGTGGGACTAGATTAATTCCCTTGAGAACAGACTGCTCTAGTGAGGCCACTTCATGCCCTTGTCTCTACGACATGTGGCTAGTTCACTTTCTGTTTATTCACCATGCTGTCATGCAGCAGAAGGCCCTCCTGAGGACCATAATCTTTGTATCTTCTCGCTACCAGAAAAATGAGCCAAATAAACCTGTGTTCTTTATAAAGCATTCAGCCTCAAGTACTTTTTTATAGCAACTGAAAAGAGACTAACACACAAAGCAACAAGATAGAAGATACATGCAACGTTTTCAATGAGTTCCTAAGCTCAGCTGTTTTCTCAGGTAGGACAGTATGAGTCTCTCTCAATTGTTATATATGTGACAATTAAACTATCTCATTTAAAGTACTGAACTTGGGGTCTCTTTGCAACAGCAATCCAGTCTGATCCTAGCCAACACAATTGATTAATAATATCCTTAGATTTTTTTTCTAAGTGTAGATTTTTTTTTTTTTTTTTGTGGTACAGGGGATTGAATTCAGAACTCTGTGCTAGCCAGGCAAGCGCTTATAGAATTGTATTTTAGAGTTAATTTTTAATTAATTTGATTAAGAATTAAAAATCTCCACTGATTTTTAATAGAAAAGCCATAATCAAATTAGTGAAAATTTTAGGAAAATGTATCTTTTATTTATTAAATTCTATATCTTGATAATATTGAGATACACTTTTCTTTTCTCTAGAAGAGAAATAACACTTCAATATAATTGTCCTAATCTGTGTAGTGATAGGAGAATGTTTTGCAGTGACCAGTGTCATTTTTGCTGTTATCTGTTGTATTAAGTGCTTCTATTTGGGAGGTCTATCAGCAAAATGAAGTCATTAGGAATTAAAATAATGATGCCTATAATTTTGTCTTTTAAGTCAGGTTGAACTGACACTATTTTTATTTGACCAGTGAGAATGTATAAAGAATCATGAAAGTATATGAAATGGAGCTCAAGTGGAATAACTATTTCTTGGCAAGACTGGACCAAATGTCAGTTTTATGCAGACACATTAAAAAAAGCATATTTTTGCTAACAACACCCAAGTGGCTATTTTTATAACATTTCAAATGGTATTAACTGTTTGTATTAGAAATAACTGGTTTTCCAAGTATCCATTAGTATGTGTGTCCAAACAGCTTTCTGAATGTTTAACCTCATTCCAGTCAAAATCCAAGACATGATTTAGGTAATGAACATAAGTAATCACCATTATAATTACAATTTAAGCGTTTTAGCAAATATGCTACCACATCCTTGACAGTGCTACTTACTTAACAAAAGACTCAAGGTGCAGAAGCAAAGCATGAACACTGTGTCCAGGAAAGATGCGTCAGGGAAGTAAAAACAAACCAGACGACTGACACAGTTAAAGAGACCACCAAGTGTGTGTATGGAAAAGAGAGCTGTGAACGTGGACGAGATGTCACATCACAGGATATATGCTTTATGAGAAAAAGCTAAGAAATTCAAAACAATTATGTTTAAAAGAACTTGCTTGTACTCACATGGCACATGACATTATGATTATTTTCTTCTGACACAAATAAGTCATATAAATAGGACATCAAAAGGAGTGTGCAGCTTTGATCCCGTTTCTAATTAATTGCACCCGGGAAAGATTCAGATCACACAAGTGAGGGATAGTAAGTGTTACTTACGTAAATAATTAATAAACATCTATGATCTGTGGGGCTTCTGTCCTTCAGGGGCAGGGATGGTTATCCTCACGCAGCACTGCCAGTAAGAAATAAACTTGCCATTTAAATCTCTTATCTGGGCTTTTTTCTTAGAGCAATTTCCTCAAGAGCAAAGCAAGCCATTATTGTAATTTAGAAGAGTGCGTACTAGAGCTCAAACCACAATTAAGAGTTTGTTTTTTAAAGATGTTTGTGGTAAACACTTTATTCTTTTGCCACCAACATCTGTTTTCTTCTTCTTTAGAAATGGAACTGTAGCGGAGCTGGGACTCCCCAGAAAGGGACTTCACACTTTGAGCCCCCGTGATAGAGCGTGCTCACAGGCTACTTCAAGAAGGTGAACGAAGGGGAGCTTTTTATTTCCAACTTGTGTTCACAAGAGGTTTTCATCTTTGGGCAACTGGAACCAGCCCAGAGCAACCTTGTAAACTACATGGGGAGAGGCTGCTGCCTCCCTGGATCCCTGAAAGACCATGGGAAGCAGAACCACACTCTGACAAAGTGCACTCGCTGCAGACTAGCTTGTAGGAGCAAAAGACTTCACTCTTTTTTAATACTGGGAAGGAGTAGACTCAGCTACAACAGTTTACGGTGCCAAAGCATTGGTGAAAACAATGAAGCAGTATGTGGTAGGGCTTTAAAGTTTTTTCTAATCTGAGCTACATTTGATAACACTTAATTCATCTAATTCTTTTTTTTTTCTTGTCTTTTTTGAGACAGGGTCTCACTATACAGGTAAGGTTGGCCTTAAGCTCCCTTTCTAGAAACAGAATGATCTCGAACTTCCAATGCTCCTCCTGCCTTGGCCTCATGAGTGCTAGAATTACAGGCATGTGCCACAATGCCTGGCATGCATGTATTTATTCTGGGGATCGAACCCAGGACTTTGCACTTGCCAAGCAGGAGCTTATGCCACTGAGCTATCTCCCTGGACCAGACCTACTTCTATGTAGGTGGTAGATTTGAATCTTGGAGATGCAGCACACTTCTCAGACTGTGCTGGTGTTAACAGCAATTTTAGGCTTAGTGGAGATGCTGAAGCAAGTGTCACTCAGGGCTACACTCATTGCATCGCTGGGCTCAGAGGAGCTGCATCCTCCAAAGGCTGAGCCCTGCGCCAGTGAAGTAAGTTACTGCTTATCAGGCAGAGCAGGAGTCTTTTGTAGCTAGTGGAACTTTACAAATAAGGGAACTGGAAGCAGTAACTGCTCAGGCACAGCTTGTACCTTTGGCACAAGCCTGTTTGCGAAGCAGAAGAAACCCTTCAGACTTGACGTATTTGGATTTTGACATAATTTGAACAGAAAAGTTTTTCTACATTGGGAGTAGGAAGAATAAAAAGTGGGCCCATTCTGTATAAGCATCCTCAAATTCTTTTCACTTCAAAGCTTCTCTCTACCTATATCCTCTATTTCCATATTCTTCTCACCCAAGACCTTTATGTTATGACCTTCAGCAACTAGCTCCATTGCTTCATTTCTCCTTTTGGGGCATCATATTCTCTTCCTTGTTTCCTTTTATTTGTTCAGAAAAACACTCAGCTCTCCCATGTACAACAAAGCATTTTCCAACAGTTACACCTCCATGTCTTCCTGACTGTATCTTTTTCCTGTCCTCATATTTCTTTTATTCTACCTTAATTTCTTCAATAATTCTGGAGTCTTCAGTCCTTACTGTTTCACACAAATTGTTTGCTGATCCCATCTGTTGTGTCCCTGCACAGGTTTGGATTTGCCAGCCCAACTTCAGATTTCCCAGGTTTTTCTCTTTCTCTGTAGAAAGAGGAAGAGGAAACAGAAGACAGCGCAAAACAAGAGTAAAGAAGGAAGAGACATAAAGCTAAAGCTCCAAAGAGTAAAAGCCCCAGAGGTAGGCTAGCCCCCAATGTGGGCAGCTATCCTGTTTCTACTGGGTGGAGGTGTGACCCTTACTTCAAGCAGGAGTCCCACCCAGTGATTGGTTTGTTGCCAGAAGTTTATGTCTCCTGGGCTAATAGAGGAACTCTGGTACATGTTGCAAGGGTTGAGGTGCACAAGGCTCACTGTGGTGGCATACACCCCACCCCTGCAATCCCAACACTCAGAAGACAGGAAGAACACTGCAACTTCCAGGTCAGCCTGGGCTATAAAATGAGTTCAAGGCCAGCTTGAACTGCATAGTGAAACCCTATCTCAAAAGAACCATCCTCCTCCCTGAAAACAAACAAACAAACAAACAAACAAACAACCCAAAAAGCAGTTAGTGTGGACAATGTTACAAAAGCAAGACGACTCCACTGCTGCTGGTTGTTTATATCCTCAGAACCCTGCAGAGGTTATTTTTCCCTTGAATTCTACAGGACTTTATCTGCTATATGAGGAGATTTAGGAGTCCCATCTATCCCTATGTATCTTTTTTTTTTTTTTTTTGCTCCAAATGCCTCAGGGCAGGTTTGGCTGGCTTGAGTTGTGGGAACCGAACCACAGCAACCTGAGCCTGACTGCTTTGTTGAAGCAGCCACTTAGAGAACTGAGCTAAGGGGCAGGCCCCCTATCCCTATGTATCTTTAGACAAAAAATTATTTCCTTATTACTAAAGAACCCTCCTGGGAGAGATGTCTGGGAGTGTAGTTCAGTGAGAGTGGAGCGCTTGCCTCTCATGGGAAAAGCCCTAGGTTCAACGCAGCATGGCTAAATACATAGATGGATAAAAAAGAAGAATGTAATTGTATCTTGTTATTTTATAAAGAACTACACAGCACTGGTTGCTGTTGTCTTTTTTTTGTTTTACATCTTTGTCCTTTTTTTCTACTTCTTTAAATATTCCTCATTTCTTTGGTTCAGTCATTTCTAAGTAACAATGTATACTTTCTCTCATTCTCTTCCAGTTCAACAAATTGATTAATTCCTAAATTCTTTTCTTTATCATTACTTTTTTCTTATACAGTGTCTCACTGTGCAGCTTGGACTAGTAGCGATCCTCCTGTTCTCAGCCTCCCTCATGCTTGGATTACAGGTGTGTGCCACCATGCCCCAACTCCATCACTGGCTCAGTGCACCAGGGGAGTGCTGCACGGTGCATGGTGCGAGGGATGGAACACTGACTCCTGTGCTTGCCTAAGCAAGCCCATAGTCTGCTGAGCTATCTCACGAGCCCTGTTCTTTAATTTATTTTTCCCATTCATGCTTTCTCTTGTTACACATCTACTTAGAATTTTTAGGTAGATGCTATCAACAACTCACACCCAAAAGGGCAATCAGTTTCTTACTTAAGAGATCTATTATGCTTGATTTCCACATTTCTGTTCATGCTAACATTGTTTTCTGCACATAAAGTTTGAAAATTTGGAATAATTACTTGCCATATCATTAAACTCTTTGTCTTTTTTGTTCCTACTTTTGATATGATACTGCTATCATTCTTGGGTTTACACTTCCCCCCTCAACACTTTAGTAAACGTTTACACTCCTATTTTTTTTTCCTGGACCTTACCTCTGTAATATTCTCTCGGCAGTCTCTCATATGCCAGTGCCACTGTAACCCTCCTATTGTAAAAGTCTCAGCATAGCATTTCCCATGTCAAAACGTTCCCAGTAGAGCTCGCCACGGCTCCTAAATAGGATACAGATAGCCTTACCTGATTTTGCCTTGGTAACAGCAAAGAAGCTTTCTTAAAAAATGCAGCTTATCCTCCAGTGGGATCTGATCTTTCACCTTTCTCCAGGAAGCCCTGTCCTTTCCCTCCGTGCCTTGCCTTATGCAAGTCTCTTTCCTGCAGTGTTATCACTCTCCTCGTCATGGAATGCATCTTGTTCTTCTCCAGGCTTAACTTTTATTTTTTTGTTTTATATATTTAATTTTTGTGTTTTTTTTTAGGGAAGGGTCTACAGGGTATTCAGGGTCTCACTACTAGATTGCACTCATAGTGATTTACCTGTTTACAGCCTCCCAAGAGCGGGGATTACAGGCCCCACCATGCCCAGTCTCAATTGCCATCTCAGCACACTGTAGGGGCAGGACCAGCAGGGCAGGCCCTGGGATTAAACCCCCAGGCCTTGTTCCTGCTTGCAGGCACTGTAATCCACTGAGCTATTTGGCCAGCCCTCAGGCTTAACTTTTATGATGTATTTCATCAAATTAAATGTTATGCCTGTTTGTTTCATTTTTGAAAACTCTTATTAATACATGTTTGCAATATATAATGAATATGTTCATTGGGTGTAATTGGTACACATATGTGACACATCTTATGAAGTCATTTGCTTTTCTTCTTTCTTTCTTTCTAACTTTTTTTTTTTTGTACCAGGGATCAAACTAAGGACTTCGTGCTTGCCAGGCAGGCCCTTATGCCTGCTAAGCTCTCTCCCTAGCCTTTACATATCTTAATTGTTTTCTCTCCTTCTGAGTATCTCTTGGTCCCTTCCTATTTATAGAAGATCTCTCTTCCTATTTCTTATTGCCCATCTTGGGTTTTGTACTTTGATTTATTTGTGTTTTGGGCTTCTCATAAAAGAGTAACCATGTGATATTTAAATTTGTGTATCTGATCTATTTCACTTAACATTATAGATAGAAGATGCATCCACTTTTCCTACACATAACTCAAATTTATTGTTGTTTATAGAAGAGTAGTACTCTATTATGTTAAATACCACATTTTCTATGTCCAGTCATCTTCTGGTGGGCCTATAAGCTGCTGTCACACGTTAGTTTTTATGAATTGTGCTGCTACAGATGTGGGCATACTGTAATGTGATGTCTTTCATTCTTTTGGAAAGATTCCAGAAGGGGACTTGCTGGGCCGAATGGAATTTCTATTTTAAGGGTTTTTTTTTTTTCTATGTTAAAAGCATAATTTTCTCCCATAATTTTATTGATAAACAAATAGCAATGAGACAGTTTCAAATCAAATTGTTAGGACATTTCAATAATTAACGCATT
>NW_004524690.1:7830767-7832047 GCF_000260255.1 Octodon degus
AACCCCTCTGACAACTTTTAAAATTCCATCTTTTCTGTGGCTGTCTGGGATTTTTACTATGATGGGTCAGGGGGAACTGTTTCTGTCATAGTTATTCTGTGTCCTGTAAGCCTGGATTACCTGTTTGAGTCCTCTCCTTATAGTTGAAAAGTTTTCTGCTGTGACTTCTATAAACAGATTTCTGTATTCCATGTGTATTGTCTTCTCATTTCTAACAATTTGCCTTAGGTCTTCATAGCCTTTGAATGATGGTTTGTTGTTGTTGCTGTTGTTGTTCTCTCATCATGTTTAAGGCCTCTGAGTAAATCATCCTGAATTTCCATTTTGTTCTTCTTTTCTGATATCACTGCTTTACTTGATCATGTCTGCTATTTATGAACTCTATTGAGGTCTTTACCTCAGGCATTCTCTATAGGACCTTTTCCTGGTGTCTTTATCTTTTGTACATTTTTGTTCATGTTTTGAGTCATTTTGGTCAGTTCTTCCAAATGTTTATTTCTCCCATGTCTAGATTGGTTAGTGTGTACAATCTTTGGAGTTTTGTCCCCTGAATTTTTCCAGTTTATTTACTTCCTGTGAAATCATTTGTACAGCTATCTGGCTGTTTGGTTTTTTCTTCATTGACATCCCTTAGATCTGCTTTGGGAGAATTGCAGATCATTTTTGGCATTTTGTTGCCTTATTTTTTCATGTTTCTCTCTCTCTCTCTCTCTCTCTCTCTCTCTCTCTCTCTCTCTCTCTCTCTCTCTGTTGAGTTTTGAGGTGAAATAGAATGAAGAGAGTTTGCTGTTGATGTGAAGACCTCTTTAGTTAGGTTCTGTTTTTCAGTGATGCATTCCTGGCTTTGTCTAGATATTGTTTAATCCTTCAACTTATTCAGTGTAATTGTACTAGATTCCATCATGTCACAAGGAGGAAATTCTGCTGGTTGCAATGGTGTCAACAGAGTCAAACTTGCATCAATCTTCGACATTAAACCTTGTTTTGATACTTTTGCTTTTCTGTCAACACTCCTTATAAACCATATTATACAGTTATCTGCAGTTTGTCTTGTATGTGGAGGGTAGGGGCAGGTGGAGAGGAAGGGGAGAGGGAATGTGGTATATCTATTGGAAGAGAGGGAGGTAAGAAAAATGTCAATACATAAACAAAAATCAAACAATCAAAGAAACAGAGGAAGTGAGATTCTGATCAAGAAGATTATGTGGCCAAAGAGGAAAGTGATCGATGACGTAGAGTGTGCCTAAAGAGAGTCACATGGGGAGAAGACACTCTCTCAG
>NW_004524690.1:7833092-7838677 GCF_000260255.1 Octodon degus
ACAATTTTGTTAAGGACTCCCCTGAATGCCTTTAACTGGTACTTTTTAATGTATAACACTTGGTAATACTTATTCTTTAATTAATGCATTGTGTAGGCCCTTTTTAATATTCATCCTGTTAGGTACAGAAGAGAAAGGAAAAGGCAAGGAAGTGAAACAATGGGGAAGAGAAGAGAACAAAGAATGTGAAGGGGAGATTCAAAGGATAGAAGACATACTAAAAGAACCGCCAGGCCAAAGATGAATACTGTAGTGCATTTCTATCTGGTGGTCAAGTTGTTACACCCAGCTGAACTGAACTAGTGTGGTGGTGGGTGTGGGAGGCCCACTTGAGGGCAAGCAGAACTGGAGAAGTTGCTGATAGGCTGTAAGGGAAGCTGTTTGGAGAAGCTGTTGGAGGTGTTGGAAGCTGCTGGCTCTCATGGGCTGTTCTGATGGAGGATCTTATCATGCTGGCTTTCCTGATGAACTTGGCTGTTTTTGTCAGAAGAGGAGCTCAGTTGTTGCTAAGAATGGCTGCAGTTCGTTTTGGGGGAGCTCTGGTACTCATCTTGAGCATTGCTTCCTGGTTCCAGAAAGGAAAATGGCACACAGCTCAGCCTCCTGGAGAAGCTTGTTGCATTAGCTTTCCTCATCACTGGAGGAACTCAGGACCTCACTGTTGCTGAGGGTGGTCGTGGTGCTTGTTGGGGGAGCTCTGGCACTTACTTTGAGCATTGCTTCCTAGCTGGAGTTCAGATTCCTCAGCCTGCTAGGACGAATCCTTCATTCTGCTGGCACAGACCTCCTAACTGCCACCACTGACCTTTGGGCCTTTCCAGCACATATGTGTGAAGCAGGCCTGCATGGGACATTATCATGGGCTGTAGGCCTCCAGTGGTCTTGTGGGAGCCACTGTTATGAGCCCCAGGTTTTCAGCTGGACTCATGCAGGGTATTAGGATCCAGGCCTCAGCTGGATTCTTTGGTCTTTAGTGTGTGGATGGATTTCCTGCACTCTTTGTATAATTCTTAGAGTGACTAATAAAATAATCTTATGAAATGTGTCCTGTGTTGTATTGTTCCCCTTTCAAAAACCCCAAACCATGACAAATACCTTCAATAAGACAGTATTATAACCAACTAATACCAATAAAGAAGTAAAAGCAAACAAAGAAACAAACAAAAATGGAGGAGTAGGAGGAATCAGGAAGACCCCAACCCAGCAAAGTAGTGAGGATACAATAACCACAATTTTTTATATTTATTTATTTATTTCCATAATTTTATTGAGAAACAAATAGCAATGAGACAGTTTCAAGTCAAATTGGTAGGACAGTTTCAATAATTAATACATTGCATACATTCTTCCTAGTGGTTAATTGCTGTACAAGATGCAGACATGATATCCTATTTACAAACACCATTAGAACAAATCCTTCTATTCATTAAGAGAATGTAACTATATATCTATCCTAACCACTTTGAACACACAGATACAAAATGGACATTCATCTGTATCCCTTTTTTTTGTTAAGTTTCATTATTTGAAAATAAGTACAATTAACACAGTAAGTATAAGAGGTTCTACACAACTTCTTCTGGCTTCATCGAGTAGCTGAGAGTGTTTCCTTCAGAGACCCAACTGCCTGGCTAAGCCGGAGGACGGCTGTGCCCTTCCACCACAGTCCTGGTTGAGCGCTGTGTGCTGGCTGGGTGTGAACCCTTGCAGACCTACGTGGATCCAATTGCTGAAACTCATTGCAGGGGGAGGAACAGTGCAGCCATCTCTATGTCTTCCCTCCACACATTTTCTTTGCCTATTATATAACCAAAAGCCATCTGCCGAGGTGCTATTTACCACCTCTCTGTCCATGATGCCTATCTGTTGCAGCTCCGCCTGCAGAAACAGTAGGTGGGAGCTTGCTGTCATGGCTTTCTCTCTTCTGGTCATGGAACCAGTTTGCCCTGCTCTCTGAAATCCGCAGCTGTAAGTTCCTGGTGGCCCTCCTGTGGGAGCTGCTGACAGCTGTGGGTAGGGGCTGAGTGACACACATACAGCACTCCTGTTGTATGAGGGAGGAGAGGTGGCTTCAGCTGTTGTTGTTGCTGTAGTTGTCTGTGTTTGGGAAACCTCTCTCCCCAGGGTCCAGCAGCACACTGGCACTGGAGCACTGCTCTAGCCCCGTGGTGGGTGTGTGAGTGCATGGCAATTAGTCCTACACCATTCTCTGTGGAGGACTTCCAGCTTGCAATTGAATGTATACAATTGCATACATTTTAGAGATGGAGAAATGAAGGCCCGGTGTGTGATGCAGCTTCTCTGGATCCCCAAGTTGGACCTCACTTTGCCAAAAACTCAGTGATGAAGATAGAATGATTGTGAATCTATTCAATCCCCACACTGAAGTGGCAGCTCACCACCCCCCAACGTCTGATCCTCTCCCAAGATGGCTTGTACGCTGGATCTGGAGTAGTGAGTGGGATATCTGATGTAGGAATTGTCTCTTGCCCCCTCCCCTTACACAACCTCTGTACATTCTGTTTGAATTTAGCTAGATTTTCTTTTCACTTGTCCTCCCATACCAGCCTTTATGAATCACCCACTCCTCAGGGTAACTGCTTTTCTTTGGCAATGATTCGGATACTCACCCTTACTGTGGCTCCCTAGGAGGTCATCCGTGCTCCTCCACTTGTGTTCAATACTAGGCCCTACAACCCAAATCACTCTTCTGTTGCTCTTCAGTGCTTTTCCAGTAATTGCTATTTAGTGCAGTAGAAGCAGCACAGTATTTGAAGTTCATGGTATTTGGCTCCAAACATCGATTCCACCACTGGATGAGCAGATTGCATCACACACCGGGCCTTCATTTCTCCGTCTCTAAAATGTATGCAATTGTATACATTCAATTGCAAGATTTCTTTCTTTTTTTATTTTTTATTTATTTATTTTTTTCCCATAATTTTATTGAGAAACAATAGCAATGAGACAATTTCAAACCAAATTGGTAGGACAATTTCAATAATTAACGCATTGCATACATTCTTGATTTCTTTAAAGATAATATTAAATTAGGTTTGTGATACTCTTTGGCAAATGAGTCAGTATTGTGCAAATATTCCTAATATTTTTAATTATTAGTATCTTTTTTCCTAAATATATTTTAAGTTTCTTACAAGTTTTTTTATGCATTAATTTTTTTCCTGTTTGCTATAGTAATTACCAAACTGAGCTTGTACATAGAATTTGCTTAATAACTATTTGAAGACAACAAAAGCAAACAGAGTTGACATAATTGACAGAACTAAAGGAAACTATTCAAATGATTTGCCTACATAATACCTTTTTTCTCTGAATTATTAAAGCATCTACAACATCACAGGGCATATGAAGGCAATTTGTCAATTGCTAAATCGCAATTATTTTTTTAAAAAATAATTTTATTGTGAAACAAAGAGCAATGAGACAGTTTAAAAACTGATTAGTAGGACAGTTTCAATAATTAATACACTGATATTGTTGTCTTAGTGGTTATTCATTGTACAAGATGCAGACATGATATCCTGTCCACAAACACTATTAGAACAAATCTTTCTATTCATTGAATTAAGAGAATGTAGCTGTATATCTATCCTGTACATAATACTAAACGCACAAAACTTTTAAAATTTGATAGTACACATTATTTTGCCAAATATTAAAAACTGAATGTATATGTCAGTCTACAGAAAGAAGAAATGAACATAAGTGTGATATCTCTGAATTATTAAAACATCTAAAATATTTGATATGTATAAGAAAATAATTTTCCTCCTTTTTAAAAAAACAACAAAGAGTAAAATGCATGTAGGTGGCAGTGCTGTAGCAGGGCAAGCGGTGCCCCCGGGACACGAGGGGACGGTATTCATTATTCCCAGGCAAATCCATGCGAGAGAAATCATCAGGCAAACATCTGTTGATATCACACAGTGATTTGCAGAAATCAAAACAAGAACACCTCTGTTCAGGCAATAAATTGCTTTGGAGCTTGATTAGAATAAGAGAATCTTTAAAAAGGATTAGAAGACAATCTTCAGCAGGAGACAAATTGACATATAAAATATAGTCATTAACATTCTTTAGGGATGACTAGAAGCTAGAAAAAACCAGTAGAAACAAGACATTCTCATCTCTGCTCAGGAGCTTCAGAATGAAATGTCAAAGCCATTGTGTCAAAGACTAGGTGCTTTATCTATAATTGTTTTACTAATAGGTTTATTTCCAGCAACATAATTTGTAGATCTTTGCCTCCCAAAATAAAAGACAATGTTTTTGTCCACATGAGTACATACTATTAAAAGAAACTTAGAATTTTGACTTTTTTTCTAGCAAAATGAGCAGTATTTAACAGTCAAAGCTCAGGCTATGTGATTCACACTTGAGTCTCTCAAATGGCAGTGGAGCAGGATTTTCTCGCTCTTGCCTCAACCTACCCATCTCATTTTTCCTCCTCTGCTGGGTTCACATTCACCTGAAGGGAACCTTCATAGACTCTCTTTCAAGCAGTTATCAGAATGTGTACAAATGTCATGTGTTCTCTTCCCTGGGAGGTGTGGCTCCAGGGGCAGGGCTACCTGTGTCCCAGGAGCTTGCCTCTGGTTTTCTGTACTAGACTGTGAGTTTTCTAGCATGTGCTCTGTGCATTGCTGGGCTCAGGAAGGTTCCTCCATATTTTCCTCTGCTGTTCTTTCTTTCATCCTTTATACTAGTAACACTTCTAAAAGTAGAAGAGAGAGAGGAAGAGAGGGAGAGAGAGAGAAAGAAACAGAGAGAGAGAGAGAGAGAGAGAGAGAGAGAGAGAGAGAGAGAGTAAATTGTTGCTTCTACTCCTTAGTGGTTCCAAAACAGCAACAATACAACCAATTGTTAAGGTAACCTCGTGATGTAACAGTGGTGAAAACTAAAATAAAAGATTAGAGAAAATAAAGTGAAAGCAAGACTCTGAGGTCTTACCAGAGGGGAATTAGTTGTCATGCTTTTGCATTTGCTCTCTGGTGTCCTAACATGGGCACATCACCCATTTCACCTAGAACACACCAAACCCAGCCCTCATCCAGGCCCTTGCAGGCTTTCTCCAGATTCTGGATTCTGCCTTCTCCTTTGTGCAGCACCATTTTTTTAATTGTATTTTCCAGCTTCTGAATCCCAAGCCATGAGCTTCAACCTGTGAGGAGAGATTAGGTAAAGATGTCTTTCTTCTTTGGTAAGCAATGCTAAAGTAATTTTCTCATGTTCCAAGGTAAGTGAGAGACCTAAACACTCGGGCCCTCATTTTCGTGGACCAGTGTGGTGCTGACCTTATGCCACTTCAGGCCTCTCTTCTTTCTCCTTTCACCCTGCCCTCTGTGTGCATTCTGTTTGTCCTTAGCTCCCTTGCTCTCTGTCTGTGTCCCGGATATCAGATGCAGTGTTTCTCTTGGGTTAGGCCTCTCTTTACATTCCTAACATATAAAACATCTTGTAGTGTTTGACTTGGCTAAACATTCAGTGGAAATCAGATCACAAATAGAATTATAGTATTTTCTTTTGTTCAAAAACACATTTAGATTCAAAATAATATTATCCTG